>NW_013680158.1:2451-5329 GCF_000517525.1 Limulus polyphemus
ACGGCTGAAAGGGTGAGCATGTTTGGTGGGAAGGGGATTCGAACCCGCGACCTTAAGATTGCGAGTCGAGCGCCTTATCCACCTGGCCATGAATTTAGAGATATCAAGTCAAGTATCACTATTCGGTTTGATTGGTTTGTTTTGAATTTCACGCAAAGCTACACGTGGGTTATGTGCGCCAACCGTCCCTAATTTAGCATCGAAAGACTAGAGGGAAAGCAGCCACCCACCGCCAACTCTTGGGCTACTATTTTACCAACAAATAGTGGGTTTTGGTTGGTTGGTTGATTGGTTGTAATTAAGTACAAAGCTACACAATGGGCTATCCGTGCTCTGCCCACCACGAGTATCGAAATCCGATTTATGGCGTTGTAAGTCCGCAGGAATGCCGCTGTGCCACTGGGATTGACCGTCACATTATAACGCCCCCCACTGCTAAAAGGGCGAGCGTGTTCGGTGGGAAGGAGACTCGAACCCGTAACCTGCAGATTGCCTAACAACCAGGCCCCGCTATTCGGTAAATGATGTTAAGGAAGATATCTCTTCCTATTCAAGTTTCGTATCTGAAATCTTTTTATAGAGGTCCCCTGGTGAGACAGCGTTAAGGCTACGATTTACGACGCTATTATTCGGGGTTCGATTCCTCCAGTGGACACAGAAGATAGTCCAATGTGGCGTGGCTCTAGAAAAAAACACGAAATTAGAGGAATAAAAATAAAATTAAAAACATTTTTTTTGGAAGTTAAGAAAATATTCAATAGTGTGGATATACAAGCGAAGTTTAGCGATTCAATTAGTTATTTCACATTTAAATTAATATAGTGTGCATTTTGAAAGAAAATATATTAATTCAATAAACATATTATGCAGTAAAAATGTATAACCTCGTTTCCTTGTTTTGGTGAAGCACGTCGTATTTAAAAACCCGATGACATTGAAAGCACTCTAGAATGAATGAGTTATTTAGTTTAGTGTACGTCTGAAAGGAATAGTTTATAGGAATGATATTCCATCAAACTTAATATAATAAAACGAAAACTAGATAATAGAAGTTGAAAAACTATCATATGCCAGCTATCTTCTTAAAAAAACGTAAGAAACTTTTTTTATTTGTTATATTCGCTTTCCACAGATTCAGTGTTTTACTTGTTAACACGTGATTGTAATGATTTTTTTTTATCGATACCTAACGTGAAATTAATCAATTATTTCGGTGGTTTGACTTGCAGGAAGATAAAAATTCCATAAAACCGTCTTGTGACTTCTTGGTCAAATATCAAAATCAAACGTTGTACACCAGTAAATTTAGCGTTCCTCACTATTTTGTTAGGGGTAAGGGCCATTGGCACACAAGCAAACATTTCTGAAAGTTAACCATAAACTATTGCCGCTAAACCGATATTATATATAATATATATTAAACACAAAGCTAGGCAATGGGCTAGTTGTGCGGTGCCCATTGCTGGTATCAAAACCAAATTTGTAGCGTCAGAATTACCGCTGAGCCACCAGAGGGCCTCTCATAGTTTGTTTATTGTTTTATAATTATGCACAAAGCTACA
Source organism: Limulus polyphemus (assembly GCF_000517525.1). Taxonomy (NCBI): domain Eukaryota; kingdom Metazoa; phylum Arthropoda; class Merostomata; order Xiphosura; family Limulidae; genus Limulus; species Limulus polyphemus. The sequence continues at coordinate 4,014 of NW_013680158.1, forward strand.
CACTGGGCTATCCGTGCTCTGCCCGAAACCTGGTTTCGATACCCGTGGTTAGCGTTGTAAGTCCGCAGACATACCGCTGTGCCACTGGGTGGCGTGTACTGTTTTGTTTGTCTGTAGTTAAGCACAAAGCTACACACTGGGCTATCTGTGCTCTGTCCACCACGGGTATCGAAACCAGGTTTCAAGCGTTGTATGTCCGCAGACATTCCGCTGGCCTCTCATAGACAATATGTCAATTGCTTATTTGCTCGACAAAACAAGAAACAAAGTACAATAAGAGTAAACAAATGTCTTCAGTTGTTTGAAAATAAAATAAAATATTAGATTTAAACGAAACAATACATACTTTAATTTGACTTCTCCATTTAGACCAAAATTAAACTAGCGACAAGAGCTAAAAAAAAATTATATTTTTCCTACTATTTGAAGCATACAAAGAACGACAGGAAGAAAACAAAAGTTCGAAAGTTTTTACTAATGTCTGAGTTGATTGATAAAGAGGAAACCATCTTAAAAGTTGTTTATGAAAGCTTATCTTCTTTGTTTCTTCTATTTACTTATAATGCAATATTCAGTGGATTCTTCTTCAGATTTACTCTGTCTGCCTTGTCTCTCACATGCTGTGTCCCTGACGTTAAATCCCAAAACAGAATCCAGGAGAATTTTGAATTGTCGTGTTCTGAAAAATAAGGTTAAGGTAATGTTGGAAAACAAGAGTATTAAATGGAAAAGAAAGATGGTTACAGCTTGTTTGCCATTTGTCTCTAATAAACATGAAATTCGAAAATCGTGAATTCTTCTGTGAAGTAAAGCAGAAATACTTGTTTTATTCGTAAGCTTCTGCGTACAGATTGGCCGTGTGCCATACAATGTTCCTTATCCTATTATGTGATGGCAAAAATGTATGGTAAGATGAATATCACGGGAAAATTACTGGAATCGGTTGAAACGCCTGAAAGTGGTTTATCAGCAAAATAAGACACATCACAACGTTTCGGTAAGCTGGTTTAGATAGATAATGTACATAAGAACGTTTCGGTAAACTGGTTTAGATAGATAATGTACATAAGAACGTTTCGGTAAACTGGTTTAGATAGATAATGTACATAAGAACGTTTCGGTAAACTGGTTTAGATAGATAATGTACATCACAACGTTTCGGTAAAACGGTTTAGGTAGGCAATGTACATCACAAAGTTTCGGTAAACTGGTTTAGATAGATAATGTACATAAGAACGTTTCGGTAAACTGGTTTAGATAGATAATGTACATAAGAACGTTTCGGTAAACTGGTTTAGATAGATAATGTACATCAC
>NW_013680158.1:6329-7724 GCF_000517525.1 Limulus polyphemus
AAAATCAAGGAATCCATCTTAATTGAACAAAACAACTCTACTCTAAACCAACACCCTGGGGTGCCAAGATATCTCTTCTAAGTTTTGCAACAGTATCCGGTCATGTGACCTCTTTGTTCAATACTGTATATATATCCGTGTCAGTGTAAATGACTTGTATCTGACGATGACAAAACATTGTCGAAACGTTGTACATTTGCTGTTATGTTAAACTTATATTAAAGTTTTTCTTCATTACCCATTCAAGCCGTCTCCAAGCATTATTAGTCTCAGAGTGGGTTCCTCGCCATCGAATTAGATAATGAGATGGTCACAATCGTGGATCAGAAGTGGGGTTAAAGGTCACAAACCACAAGCAAAGTTGAAATTATAAAGGTTAAATTCACGAACTAAGTAGATGCTGTAAAATGGCCAAAGGAGTGAGTCAGAAAAAGGTCATAAAATCGCTAGCTGAAGGAAAAAATATATATATACGAGGTCGAAAAGTGATTAAATACCTAAGTTACGAAATCAGAAGGTGGAGCTGGTATCACAATCCTTGGTTAGATACTTAAACTTTGTCCAGACAAGAACTACAGAACAAATATTTTAATAGATGGTTTAAAGTACAGTGCAAAACCAAACGTTTTTAACAACTTCTGACGAAAAATAAGCTTAACATCTGAAATATAACAACACCTTGAAACGACATCTCTGTAATCAAATGATGGCGAATAATAATTCACAGGAAATTCCATTATAGTTAAAACTTGATATAGAGTGAATAGTTAACACTTGATATAGAGTGAATAGTTAACACTTGATATAGAGTGAATAGTTAACACTTGATATAGAGTGTATAGTTAATACTTGATATAGAGTGTATAGTTAACACTTGATATAGAGTGTATAGTTAACACTTGATATAGAGTGAATAGTTAACACTTGATATAGTGTATAGTTAACACTTGATATAGAGTGTATAGTTAACACTTGATATAGAGTGAATAGTTAACACTTGATATAAAGTGATTGTGTATAGTTAAAACTTGATATAAAGTGTATAGTTAACACTTGATATAGAGTGTATAGTTAACACTTGATATAGTGTATAGTTAACACTTGATATAGAGTGAATAGTTAACACTTGATATAGAGTGAATAGTTAACACTTGATATAAAGTGATTGTGTATAGTTAAAACTTGATATAGAGTATATAGTTAATACTTGATATAGAGTGTATAGTTAACACTTGATATAGAGTGAATAGTTAACACTTCATATAAAGTGATTGTGTATAGTTAAAACTTGATATAGAGTGAATAGTTAACACTTGATATAAAGTGATTGTGTATAGTTAAAACTTGATATAGAGTATATAGTTAACACTTGATATAAAGTGATTGTGTATAGTT
>NW_013680159.1:0-5720 GCF_000517525.1 Limulus polyphemus
GACACGATCATAAATAAAGTTATAAAACATAGATGTGATCTCGACACGATCATAAATAAAGCTATAAAACATAGATGTGGTTCTGTAGCTGCCAAATATCTCACCTTCAAAAACAGACAGATAGACGCATGCTTGAATTAGCTAATAGTTATCTAATCAAAAACACCTCAGGTGTGAAGAAAAAGGTAAGGCCAAGAAAAGATTAAGCTTGCGACTTAAAGGAATGAAATCAAAGTTGGGGGCCAAACTGGTAGCTACATTTATAGCACTGATAATAATTTGACAGGAAATATTCATTCATTAATTAGCTAGACTACGTATTTTGTTTTACCCCCATCATGCCCCATGTTGGGGATCCCAACATTGGGATCCCCAGACGAAAGATTTCTATGAAAGAATTAGAGCGATAAGGTTCGTCATTTTTTTCTGTACGCTTGTCTGGAAAAGTCACTTACTAACTTAGATGAAAGTTCGTTGAAATAGTGAAATTTCGATTCACTTCCTAAACAAGTATATGGTGATTTAGGCGACTTTACAAGTACTGTAAGCCTTAGTGTTGCCCAGTCAATACTGTGAAATGGTCATTGTAATATTGAGACATTTTAAAGGTGGTTTTGAATGGGCGATTTTTATGGCCGCCATTTTGTTTCATCACGATCCCTATTATTAAGTACTACCGTACTTAATGATATCTGACAAGCTGTGACTACTGTATAAGAGTCAATATTTGATACTACTGAATTGACTGGATAATCCGTTTTATGAGGCTGGATAATCTGTTCTTTGAGCCTGGATAATCTGTTTTATGAGGCTGGATAATCTGTTCTTTGAGCCTGGATAATCCGTTTTATGAGCCTGGATAATCTGTTCTTTGAGCCTGGATAATCCGTTTTATGAGGCTGGGTAATCCGTTCTTTGAGCCTGGATAATCCGTTTTATGAGGCTGGGTAATCCGTTCTTTGAGCCTGGATAATCCGTTTTATGAAGCTTGATAAGCTGTTTTATAAATTTTAGGTATCCTGTCTATGATTTCAATATAGGAGCCAACTGGTATTATTTCTTTATGATTATTATATCATAATATAGTAATAATATCTGATACGATATATCTTCTGCTCTATTATTAGCTATACTCATATAATCACTTTTATTTCAACTGCCCCCCCCCCCCCAGTGGCACAGCGGTATGTCTGCGGAGTTACAACGCTAGAAACCGGGTTTCGACATCCGCGGTGGGCAGAACACAGATAGCCCATTGTGTAACTTTAACTTCCAAATAAACAAACTTTATTCTTTGCATTTAAACAATTATGAAAAGCAGAAATCCTAATAATGTCTCATCTGAGAAAATATGTACTAAATTATTTTTAAAAAATGCACGAATGAAACACAATCTTTAGGTGGAACTCTAAAAGATAAATCGCCCGGGCGTGACCTAATGGTTAAGGTTAAAGGTTAAGGTACATTGCTGTCTATAGAAAAGTCCAAGGTTCGAACTTTTAGCTTCGAGTGCGTTAGAAGAGTGACTGTCAATCCTATTATTGGAGCCGAGCGTGGCCTAGTGGCTAACGTGCCCCAACTGTAAATTCGAGGGTTCATGGTTCGCGTCATGTTGGAACGTTAGTGTCAAACCTCACTATTCAGTTTGACAAGAGTAGCACAAAAGTTGGCGGTGAGTGTTGTTGAAAGGTTGCTTTTCCTCTGTCCATCAGATCAAATTTAAGAGTGGCTACACGCGGATAACCCTTGTGTACCCTTACACGAAAATCCTAAAACAAAAACAAATAAACAATCTCGTTATCCGATTCAAAGTGGACAAAGCCCTCGTTGCCTTTCTTTCTGGTCAGTAGTTCACACTTACTAAAGTTCTTTTTTCATTTGACCACATAAGATCTAAGTAGTGACAAAGTTTTTTTCATGACTTGACCACTCAGTTAATGAGAAGACAGATTAGTAAGAGCATCATCCAAGTTGTGATAAAGTTTTTTTTTCCTTGACCGCTTAGCCAATGAGAAAACAGCTTAACAGTAACGTCTTCAGAGTTTAATAAAAAAAACAAAAATGCCTTGTTGAGTTGATTTAATTTATGAAGCTGTCCTATTCCATATCGCGATAGGACCTTGTAACAACTTCTGTCAATAAAGTCTTTTAGCAGATAAAATCTGACTAATACTATACCACGACACAATACTATCTTTTATCACTCGCTTCATTCACTATACATTTATTTATTTATTCCCCGCACAACGCTAAGATCCGCGATTCGATTCTCCGCGGTAGACAGAGTACAGATAACCCATTGTTCAACTTTGTTTTAACAAAACAGCAACGGCATGTTTAATTTATTGTCATTTATAGTTCTCTGTTCACCATTAACAGCCCAAAAACTCACCAATAAATATTAAGCCTACTTTTTTATTTACTGTAGGTCTTTATTCAAATTCACATACTGTTTTTATTTGTCACCCCTCTCGTGAGTTTTCAATTCCCATTAAAAATGACGATGGCTGTACAAAATTTCGTTTCAATATTCAGGTTATTATTTGTAATTATTGTTTTGTGGGAATGTGCTAAAGATGGAATATATGGTTTCCGAAACGTCAACAAATATGTTATTATTTGTAATTATTGTTTTGTGGGAACAACACAAACCGAAATATGCAGGAATTACCAAGATTAAATTAACTTTCATACAAGTATTGTGAATTAACGTTATTGCCATACTTCTGTTTGGTTTATTTTACACAAGTTTATCCTAAAAATAAGAAAGGTGACAGTCTGTCTAGTTTATTTTATTAAATTCTTAGGGTTCTATTATTCTAGCTCTTAATATTATTTTTATGAGCTTTATTTTATTGTTGTTATTTAGATGTTTGCTAGAGGGAGTAGTGGGTCGTATGATGACGTTAAGATGTATAAAAAAATTAATAAAATAGGCTTGAAATTCCTATAAAATACTAAAGAGTTGACGTCGGAGTTCCTAATAAACTCGAAGGTATATTATACATAAGACGTTCAGTAAAGCATCAAGAAGAGTGTTAAAACTGTTAGAGTGAATAAGCCGTGAAATAGTACAAGTAAGTTTATTCTTTACGTTAGTGTTGCGCAGTTAGCGTCATTTCTAGACGTGGCCTACACGTTCCACATTGTTCACGATTGAAATAATATTCATTAAGGAATTAATAAATTAAATCATTATTGCTCACGTGTACTGGTCTTTTGAACTGTTTTCACTGCATAGTGTAAAATAACCCAGAACAAGGTTTTAATGTTACATTTATTTTTTACAAATTTTATAAATCAACTGAATAGCAGTCTTAAAATTCTTCGAGAATCTTTCTTCGATTTCGAATAAAGTGAAAATTGTGTTTATCCTCATTGTAGCCTGATGGTGAACAACGCAACCACAGGAATAACAAATAATAACATATTTGTTGACGTTTCGGAAACCATGTATTCCATCTTCAGCACAGGGACAATTTTCTCTAACAGCATGATAACTGATGTAGTGTTTCACTGATAATAACTGATATAGTGTTTAAACACGTAAAAAAATAACAGTATTTTCCATCTTATAATTTGGACTAAGTTATTCAATCTTATCTGAGTGTTTGACTGATAATAACTGATGTAACATTAATAACTGATGTAGTGTTTGACTGATAATTGTCGATAGACTAAAACAGATATGTACAGCCAGAAATCATAAAGACAGATTAGTAGAAAAAAAAGACAAGTAGAATAACGATACATCCTTATGTGAGAGCTTTTAATCAAAAAAACAATTTCTCATGTATTGTGTTACAGTAGTCTTTTTTAACACTAAAAATACACGTGTCACGTATCCAAGTAGGTTTTGGTTTCTTTTTCTTTTCAAGATGGTTCTTCATTCTTTGTATTGTTACTGCACTTGTTGTCGTTTGATGGTAGAGGTCTCTGTTGTTATTAACTCGCTTTCTTCAGAACAATATGAAGTTAATATTATCACCTCTGAGTAATTAGCTTAAATAGATTCTTATACTCTGAACAAATGTAACTTATCATACAAGTACTCAAGATAGAACAGTGTGTAATCAAGGATCTTAGTCAAAGTTCGTGTAACATGATAAATAAAAGGGTCTCACCTTATACAGATCATGTTTGAGCGTACTTGAGATCTCTCCCAAGGCCCTGCACGTGCCCTCATGTCGAGAAGTTAGTTCCATTAGATGAAAAATATCAGTATTCATACGGAAGGGTGTTTAAGTCTGGAAGTATGTATCGTTTGGTGTCAAGTGGACACTAATTATTATTTTCTTTAAATCTTCTCGTGATTAGGTACGGTTATAGGATGCTGAAAAAAGACTGAATATATCTGTTATTATACACTTTATTGATGTGAAGTTGGATTTTCGCTGTTGATAAAATTTCCTACGTTTAAACAAAATAATTTTCTCCAGAAGAGGAATAGCCTTCATCTTCATCATCTTCTGTCCGAATCATCATTTGAAATACTTTATGTCTATTCTGTATAACTCCAAGGGGCCAGTGTGGTAATAATTGGGGGATATTTAAATGTTCAATCACATGACTACGTAAAACAAAACATATAGGACACTCACCAAAATGATTTGTACAGAGATTATGATCACGTGATTAAACATTTTAAAAATATTCACCACAGAAAGAATACACTCGTAACCCACGGCTCTGTCTACTTTTGTTTATTACTTTACACACATATATTTCAAGAACAAAGTAACTTTCTAAGAAGATATGCCAAAGGGTGACCAATGTTTTGCCCCTTGGTCACATGTTGGTCAATACCCGAGTTCATGGGTGGAAATGAAATACTTTAATAATTGATGTAACATTAATAACTGATGTAGTGTTTGACTGGTAATAACTGATGTAACATTAATAACTGATATAGTGTTTGACTGGTAATAACTGATGTAACATTAATAACTGATATAGTGTTTGACTGGTAATAACTGATGTAACATTAATAACTGATATAGTGTTTGACTGATAATAACTGATGTAACATTAATAACTGATGTAGTGTTTGACTGATAATAACTGATGTAACATTAATAACTGATGCATAGACTAAAACAGATATGTACAGGTAGAACAAGGACCTGTTGATAGACTAAAACAGATAGTTACATGTAGAACAAGGACCAGTCGATAGACTAAAACAGATGTGTAAAGGTAGAACAAGGACCTGTCGATAGACTAAAACAGATAGTTACATGTAGAACAAGGACCTGTTTGTAGCCTAAAACAGATATGTACAGGTAGAACAAGGACATGTTGATAGACTAAAACAGATATGTACAGGTAGAACAAGGACCTGTCGATAGACTAAAACAGATATGTACAGGTAGAACAAGGACCTGTTGATAGACTAAAACAGATATGTACAGGTAGAACAAGGACCTGTTGATAGACTAAAACAGATATGTACAGGTAGAACAAAGACCTGTCGATAGACTAAAACAGATACGTACAGGTAGAACAAGGACCTGTTTGGGTTCGTGTTCTAGCTGTACATATCTGTTTTAGTCTACCAACAGGTCCTTTTTCTACCTGTACATATCTATTTTAGTCTATCAACAGGTCCTTGTTCTACCTGTACATATCTGTTTTAGACTATGAACAGGTCCGTGTTCTACCTGTAACTATCTGTTTTAGTCTACCAACAGGTCCGTGTTCTACCTGTAACTATCTGTTTT
>NW_013680160.1:0-4403 GCF_000517525.1 Limulus polyphemus
AATACTATTTAAACCTTATACAGACACTGAACAAAACATGAAACATTACCATACTATATCACACTGTAAACAATATACAGACACTGAACAAATCGTGAAACATTACCATACTATATCACACTGTAAACAATATACAGACACTGAACAAAACATGAAACATTACCATACTATAATCCACTGTAAACAATATACAGACACTGAACAAAACATGAAACATTACCATACTATAATCCACTGTAAACAGTATACAGACACTGAACAAAACATGAAACATTACCATATTATATGACACTGTAAACAGTATACAGACACTGAACAAAACATGAAACATTACCATACTATATCCACTGTAAACAGTATACAGACACTGAACAAAACATGAAACATTACCATATTATATAATACTATTTAAACAGTATACGGACAATGAACCTGAACATTTTACTACACGACAAAAAGGAATATATCAAACAACAACTTCGTCGTTTTTAGTTTAAATCCAAAACCACAAAATGTGGCCCAGTTGGTCTCAGATACAGAGCAAACAAAGTAAATAAGGAAATAATTACTCGAGCATCTAAATCAGTTATAAATTCCATCTCAGGATTAACCTACGTTATCAGAATCAACCAATATCTAAGACGTACTTACATCCAGGTTCCTAAGGAAGAGACCTGAGGTAGGTTTATCAAAACAAATACAACAATCATCATTCTCCTCTTGACGGGTTCCGATGTTTGTTTTAATCTCCAGCACGTTACCATCTTATGGTGAGATCAAACAATTAAAAAAACTTTGTCGTGTTGAGTTGTTGCATCATGATGATACATCTTCATGTGTTGCTATAAGGAAACGTCGTTAATCTTCCACACCGTTCATCTTCCACGATATACCTGGAATATAGTTTTCCAAAATAAGACCAATGTTTGTCAGTGTGACAACGGTAGTAATCGTTGTCGTTTTACATAAAAAAAACAAAAAACGTGTCAACATGTTTTTTTTAAATGCATAATTTGATCAAACTTTACAATATAACAGAATAGCATTTTTTTGTTTCATCTTAGTGATACGTTTAGAATTAAAGCTTCACTTGGTATACAAACTCACAGGTTTGTCGTTTAGAGACCAACAGGCGTGTATTCGTACAGAACCGCGCAGTCTAGATATGCAGGAATGTTGAAAAGAAATAAAGAAACTTACCTGGCACTACCTTACTCTTGACACGAACAAGGTTCGTTAATACAACTAATTGAGTATTTCTTTTGATCCTTCGAGAACTGAATAGATGTGCCCGTTCGTAGCTCTTTATTGTCAGCCACAGTGTGCAATTTGTTGACAAGCTAGGAGCATTATTTGATAAAGTGCAGTGAAAGCTCCACGGGATATCCAAGAAATGACAGTTTATCAAAGAGTGTACCACACGGAGATGTTGAGACACCAACTAGATACACTGAGTCTATCAGGCAACGGTGACGGTCTTAGAAGGCCGTCACAGCGAATGGCAAAGAGTTCATAAACACCTGCTGCGCTGATTGGCTGAGGCAACACTATTAACCCACGAGATTAACCACTTATGCTTCGTTGTCCTATAAGTTGTTACGTCAAGGATCTCACCAGGCGAGCGTAATCTTTTGTTGTTGTTGTTTTAATTAATATATCTTAAAATACAAATGTTCGTTTATTGTTTATAATATGAACGTCATAGTTATCATCAAACAAAGACACTACTATCTTAGAAGAAAAAAACACTGACACCATGGTAACAAAGACACTACAATCCTAGAAGAAAAAACACTGACACCATGGTAACAAAGACACTACTATCCTGGAAGAAAAACACTGAAACCATGGTAAAAAGACACTACTATCCTAGAAGAAAAAACACTGACACCATGGTAACAAAGACACTACTATCCTAGAAGAAAAACACTGAAACCATGGTAACAAAGACACTTCTATCCTAGAATAAAAGATACTGATATCCTGAGAACAAAGACACTGTTGCTATGCAAAGTAATTTGTAGAAACGACGAATACATTATTATACCCCCCTCCTCCACCACAGTTCTGGATTACACAGTGAGAAATGTGGACCTATTGTGGAGACCTGTGTGGACCTGTTGTGGAGACCTCTGTGGACCTATTGTGGAGACCTGTGTGGACCTATTGTGGAGACCTGTGTGGACCTGTTGTGGAGACCTGTGTGGACCTATTGTGGAGACCTGTGTGGACCTATTGTGGAGACCTGTGTGGACCTGTTGTGGAGACCTGTGTGGACCTGTTGTGGAGACCTGTGTGGACCTATTGTGGAGACCTGTGTGGACCTGTTGTGGAGACCTGTGTGGACCTATTGTGGAGACCTGTGTGGACCTGTTGTGGAGACCTGTGTGGACCTATTGTGGAGACCTCTGTGGACCTGTTGTGGAGACCTGTGTGGACCTATTGTGGAGACCTCTGTGGACCTGTTGTGGAGACCTGTGTGGACCTGTTGTAGTATTTAAATATTTCGTTATTATCCTAATGTTCTCCTTCTTTCAGGATGTCACCTGTTATTATGACAACAACTTCCAATCAGTATAACTTACCAATTCTAAGAAACTCATTAGAGCTGTACTTTCTCCAATGAGTGTGTTAACAGACCTGACTTACCAGCTATTTTTCAGAGTTCCACTGATGGGCCTCTTTTCTTTAGTTTTGAAACGCAAGAGGCGTGAGGATTCATGGGGAGGGGGTCTTGAGGTTGGAGAATGAACGATGTGGTGGGAAGGATAATCATCAATCTAGTGAGACAAAGAAAACGTGACCTCTGAGCCCAAGTTTCGTGGGGGGGGGGGACTAGCTAGGCATCAGGCTCAAGTGAAGGTAACTTAATAAAATCTGGAATGTGATGAAATTAAACAAAGAAATAGATGAAATCCTTACTTCACTTCTTATGGTGTGTATTCAAGAAAGGTTTTTTTTTATCTGAATACTAGTCAAAAGCGTTTTCTACTATAGCTACACAACAAACTTGTCAGACTCACCATTTTCTACTATAGCTACACAACAAACTTGTCAGACTCACCATTTTCTACTATAGCTACACAACAAACTTGTCAGTTTCACCATTTTCTACTATAGCTACATAACAAACTTGTCAGACTCACCATTTTCTGCTGTAGCTACACAACAAACTTGTCAGACTCACCATTTTCTGCTCTCTCTATGCAAGATAGATGTCAGAAAATTTAACCCAATGTTTTCAACATCATGGTTATCCAGTATAATAATGTTTACTTTAGCTCAGACTTTCATCTCTACAGCGATTTTCTCCATAGTTGGAAAGAAAGGCCATACAAGAATATGGTTCTTAACTTTCTTTACTCGTGTAAAGAACATAAACAAATCCTTCTGAGAAGGTGTTCATTATTTGCATCGTAGCTTTTTGTTTCTTACGTGTAGTTTCGGTTTGTGAATTCCACCTGTTCAAGGAAAGCTATGCTTAACGGAGCGTCTCGTGTGTAAGGAGTAGTCTGCCGACAACTCAAACTTGTAATTTCAGATCTGTGTGAGGTTGTATTGGCGTGGCTCTTAAAATAATATTGCGTTTGTGTGTTGCAGTAGCTGACACACGTGCATTCCGACAGTAATTACGTCACTTTTCACACCGCGCTGACTAGGCGGACAGAGTGTTGGGGTAGATCTCAGCTGGAGGTATAAACGGTAGGTGGACTCCGCCTAACTTCTCATTAAAGAGGTGTTTCTTCTGTTCTTACAAAATGACTTTAGAACAATGGACATTAATATACCCCAGCTTCTGGTAGGTTTCCTCAGGCTTGTTATTCAGCTGATGGATCGTTAATATGAAAAACAAGTGTGGCAACAGGTCTAATAAAATTAACATTAAAGCCAGTCTTCCGGCACTAAAACTGTGTATTTTGTTTCTATTTGTGTATATTGCCCAGTGTTTAAATACTAATTTTCATACTCCAACTAGGAAAATGTCGAAACTTTAAACTTTCCTTGCTTCTTCTGTAGAAGGGCTAGCTGTACTGCAGTCACCACAGGTCTCGAAACTCGGTTTTTAGCGTTATAAGCAAAGGGAAATATAAATGTTGATTTCTTGAACGAATTTCAGGAAACAGAACTTTCTTAGTTCATGTCAATGAGTTATATCAAGACATACGGTAGTGTGTCGTGCGGCCAAAACAACTTGCTGTGTTTTATCAACAGGAGTGATAGTTTAGCGATTTTCCATCTTCTGTAGCTCGGACTGTGGTAATCTAAACTATCATATATTTTCAGTTGGTGTGCTCTACTGGATCCTTACTTTACAAACCAAACTTCAAGGCAGATTCATTAAGAAATACATGAGATATAAAATCTTCAAGTTTGATTGAGTTTCTTCTTGACAAAAAACACAG
>NW_013680160.1:5365-6677 GCF_000517525.1 Limulus polyphemus
CTTCATGAGGTACTAGTACTACACCCCAAGGGAACACATATTGGTAAGGTTCCAGCAACAATGAACACGACCTTCATGAGATACTAGTACTACACCCCAAGGGAACACATATTGGTAAGGTTCCAGCAACAATGAACACGACCTTCATGAGATACTAGTACCACACCCAAAGGAAACACATATTGGTAAGGTTCCAACAACAATAAACACGACCTTCATGAGATACTACTACCACACCCCAAGGAAACAAATATTGGTAAGGTTCCAACAACAATGAACACGACCTTCATGAGATACTACTACTACACCCCAAGGAAACACATATTGGTAAGGTTCCAGTACCAATGAACACGACGTTCATGAGATACTACTATCACAACCCAAGAGAACACATATTGATAAGGTTCCAGCAAGAATGAACACGACTCTCATGAGATACTACTACCACACCTCAAGGAAACACATATTGGTAAGGTTCCAACAACAATGAACATAGCCTTCATGAGATACTACTACTACAACCCAAGGAAACACATATTGGTAAGGTTCCAACAACAATGAACATAGCCTTCATGAGGTACTACTGCCACATCCTTGGGAAACACATATTGGTAAGGTTCCAATACCAATGAACACGACGTTCATGAGATACTACTATCACAACTCAAGGAAACACATATTGGTAAGGTTCCAACAACAATGAACACGACCTTCATGAGATACTACTACCACACCCCAAGGAAACACATATTGGTAAGGTTCCAACAACAATGAACACGACCTTCATGAGGTACTACTACCACACCCCTAGGAAACACATATTGGTAAGGTTCCACCAACAATGAACACAGCCTTCATGAGATACTACTACTACACCCCTAGGAAACACATATTGGTAAGGTTCCAACAACAATAAACACGACCTTCATGAGATACTACTACCACACCCCAAGGAAACCCATATTGGTAAGATTCCAACAACAATGAACACAGCCTTCATGAGATACTACTACTACAACCCAAGAAAACACATATTGGTAAGGTTCCAACAACAATGAACATAGCCTTCATGAGGTACTACTATCACACCCCTAGGAAACACATATTGGTAAGGTTCCGGCAACAATGAACACGACCTTCATCAGGTATTACTGTCAGACCTTAAGGGAACACATATTGGATGAGGAATAATTACAAGCTAGAAACAGGTGAAGTTCCCAGATGAAGAATCCGTACCATTTCTCACGTGACGAATCAATAACATCAAGGAATAAGACTAAATATTTCAATATACGACTGTTAGTTTAGATTT
>NW_013680161.1:0-1523 GCF_000517525.1 Limulus polyphemus
AAGATTCACTTGTCTGGACTAACTTTGTGTAAATTGTAGATCCACTTGTCTGGACTAACTTTGGCTAGGTTGTAGATCCACTTGTCTGGACTAACTTTGTGTAGGTTGTAGATTCACTTGTCTGGACTAACTTTGTGTAGGTTGTAGATCCATTTGTCTGAAATAACCTTGTGGAGGTTGTAGATCCACTTGTCTGGACTAACTTTGTGTAAGTTGTAGATCCACTTGTCTGGACTAACTTTGTGTAAGTTGTAGATCCACTTGTCTGGACTAACTTTGTGCAGGTTGTAGATTCACTTGTCTGGACTAACTTTGTGCAGGTTGTATACTCGGACGTCTGGCTTGTCCAGACTGATAATGTCCGTTGTCATGGTTACTCCGGCTGTCGAGGACGCTAGAGTGACTTATGGTAACGTGGAGTTTAGTGGTCAACTTCTCAGCACGGGTATCAATAACGTGGACGAGAACTGTGTACAGGATACAATACAAAACCCACTGGTCTTGGATCGCATGTATTCTGAGCTTGAGCGACATCTATTGGCTGTAGATTGCGATGGTATCGCCTCACCCACAACGTGTCACTCGTGCCCAGAGACTAAACCGAAGATCCACATTGAGGAAGTTAAAACCGGGGAAGATACTCTGGCGCCCCCTGTGGCTAGTTGTAACTATATATACAACCCGGACACGTGTGGTACTACACTGAACTTGTTACCGCCCCACACGCAGATTGAGCATTCATTACTGACACGCGCCATTTCACGAGAGAGTTTGCGTACTACTAACGAGGAACCCCTAGCGGTCCGCACCCCAGCGGAAACGACTCTCGTTCATTCTTCTAGTGTCATACCGCAACCTGGACACCTCCAGCCTCTCCGTCAGGGGTACAGGGCGGAACGGGAGAGCGACATCGCCGAGATCGCCACTGGCTCCATGCGGATCAATGGGGCGATCCGACAGTTTAAACAGTTACGTAAACCCACGTCGTCAGAGTGCAGCCCATCATCAATGAAAACCCAACCGCATAACTCGACGGGGGTCGAGAACTTCCTCGTGGGAGTGAACAGCGAGAACCCACGGTACACCGAGGAGAAGAAGCCTTCGTCGGGCTTTCAAAAGCCCAGTGTGGGCTATCGGCTGGGCAGAAGAAAAGCCCTCTTCGAGAAAAGAAAGCGAATAAGTGACTATGCTCTGGTGATGGCGATGTTTGGAATTGGGATGATGATTATCGAAACGGAATTATCTGTCGCTGGAGTATATACAAAGGTAAGGTGCATTAGAGTATCAGCATGGGTTAGATCTGTTAAAGGGGGTGTGTTATGTTATCATCAGCATGGGTTAGATCTGTTAAAAGGGGTGGTGTTATGTCATCATCAGCCTGGGTTAGATCTGTTAAAGGGGGTGTGTTATGTTATCATCAGCATGGGTTAGATCTGTTAAAGGGGGTGTGTTATGTCATCATCAGCCTGGGTTAGATCTGTTAAAGGGGGTGTGTTATGTCATCATCAGCCTGGGTTAGATCT
>NW_013680161.1:2388-3642 GCF_000517525.1 Limulus polyphemus
TAAAATATCACTGATCAAACTAGAAAGTGTGTGATCCTTTTTTCTGTTTCCATCATCAGCCTGGGTTAGATCCTTTAAAAGTGGTGTGTTATTCCATCATCAGACTGGGTTGGATCCTTTAAAAGGGGTGTGTTATTTTTATATCTGCGATAACTGGACATGAACATTGAACACTGGACACGCAGATCGACACTCCGGTACGCCAGAACAATAGTGTTAAAATATAGCCTGCTATGTTTTAGTGATAACTTTATAGAGTGTCTCGCCATGACAGTAGTGTTAAAATATAGCCTGCTCTGTTTTAGTGATAACTTTATAGAGTGTCTCGCCATGACAGTAGTGTTTAACTATAGCCTGCTCTGTTTTAGTGATAACTTTATAGAGTGTCTCGCCATGACAGTAGTGTTAAAATATAGCCTGCTTTGTTTATTTATTTGATGTTTCTAATTCTTGAAAGCAACCTAAATTTGTTGATCTTTAATCATTGTAGACGAGAACCTATATTTAGTTGGTGTTAGTAATTGTTGAAAATAACCTAAATTTGTTGATCTTTAATCACTGTAGACGAGAACCTACATTTAGTTGACGTTAGTGATTGTTGAAAGTAACATTAATGTTTTGGAATTTAATAATTATAGAAGAAGCTACACAAAGGGTAAAAAAATAAGATTCTAAATTTTTATCACACAATTTCTTAACAAGGAAAAAATATCAGTGATATTTTAGAGTTATAAACAGAAAAAAGGATCACACACTTTCTAGTTTGATCAGTGATATTTTATAGTTATAAACAGAAAAAGGACCACACACTTTCTAATTAGATCAGTCATATTTTAGAGTTATAAACAGAAAAAAGGATCACACACTTTCTAGTTTGATCAGTAATATTTTAGAGTTATAAACAGAAAAAAAGACCACACACTTTCTAATTAGATCAGTCATATTTTAGAGTTATAAACAGGAAAAAGGACCACACACTTTCTAGTTTGATCAGTCATATTTTAAGGATATAATAACACACACATTTTAAAGGATCTAACCCAGGCTGATGATGGAATAACATACTCATTTTAAAGGATCTAACCCAGGCTGTTGATGGAATAACACACACATTTTAACAGATCTAGCCCAGGCTGTTGATGGAATAACACACCCATTTTAACAGATCTAACCGAAGTTGATGATGACATAACACACCCCTTTTAACAGATCTAACCCAGGCTGATGATGACATAACACACCCCTTTTAACAGA
>NW_013680161.1:4642-7580 GCF_000517525.1 Limulus polyphemus
CTGATTACCAGAGATGTTTTAAATTGTTTAGTATTTAGTTGTTTATGACCTGATTGCCAGAGATGTTTTAAATTGTTTAGTATTTAGTTGTTTATGACCTGATTGCCAGAGATGTTTTAAATTGTTTAGTATTTAGTTATTTATGACCTGATTGCTAGAGACATTTTATTTGTTTTTGACCCGTGTGCCGGTGAAGTTTTATTGTTTATGATCCAAGTGCCGGTGAAGTTTTATTTTTATGATCCAAGTGCCGGGGAAGTTTTATTGTTTATGATCCAAGTGCCGGTGAAGTTTTATTGTTTATGATCTAAGTGCCGGTGAAGTTTTATTGTTTATGGCATGTGTAGCGGTGATTTTTACTTATTGATGACCTGAGTGCCGGTGATTTTTACTTGTTTATGGCCTGAGTGCTGGTGATTGTTACTTGTTAACACTTTGAGCAGTCTTCTCGAGTTTACTAGAAATAAGAGGATTGGAGTTTAATACTTAAAACAACGTCCATGGGCTTAACTTGTACTTTCCATGATAAACCTGTACTTCACTTGTACTTTCCATGATAAACCTGTACTTCACTTGTACTTTCCATGATAAACCTATACTTCCCTTATACTTTCCATGATAAACCTGTACTTCACTTGTACTTTCCATGATAAACCTGTACTTCACTTGTACTTTCCATGATAAACCTGTACTTTACCTGTACTTTCCATGATAAACCTGTACCTCACTTGCACTTTCCATGATAAACCTGTACTTCACTTGCACTTTCCATGATAAATCTGTACTTCACTTGTACTTTCCATGATAAACCTGTACTTCACTTGTACTTTCCATGATAAAACTGTACTTCACTTGCACTTTCTATGATAAACCTGTATTTCACTTGCACTTTCCATGATAAACCTGTACTTCACTTGCACTTTCCATTATAAACCTGTACTTCACTTGCACTTTCCATGATAAACCTGTACCATACTTGTACTTTCCATGATAAACCTGTACTTCACTTGTACTTTCCATGATAAACTTGTACTTCACTTGCACTTTCCATGATAAACCTGTACTTCACTTGCACTTTCCATTATAAACCTGTACTTCACTTGCACTTTCCATGATAAACCTGTACTCTACTTGTACTTTCCATGATAAACCTGTACTTCACTTGTACTTTCCATGATAAACCTGTACTTCACTTGCACTTTCCATGATAAACCTGTACTTCACTTGTACTTTCCATGATAAACCTGTACTTCACTTGCACTTTCCATGATAAACCTGTACCCTACTTGTACTTTCCATGATAAACCTGTACTTCACTTGTACTTTCCATGATAAACTTGTACTTCATTTGTAGTTTCCATGATAAACCTGTACTTCACTTGTGCTTTCCATGATAAACCTGGGCCTTTAAACTATTATAATAGTTTTTCTTACACTCCAAGCCTCTAAGCTTAATATTGATCGTTAGTGTCAACTGTTATTTTTCTCGGTGTATTGATTCTTATGATAACGGTTTCTAATGTTGGGTGTTTTTATTAATTCGGCTAAGGCTCTTTTTGTATTCTAGCCATTTTTAGAGGTTTGTATTGTTGTTTGGACACAAGGGAGTTTGACTTAGTGTGATGGGCATGGCTTAACTACTATTTTAACTCTTGTTGTCTTCTCCTCCAGGCTTCTGTTTACTCAACTGCAGTCAAGACCCTAGCATCTGTTTCTACGGTCATTCTCCTTGGTCTTATTATTGTCTACCATGCTCTGGAGGTACAGGTGAGTACAACCTCTCTCGGGTAAATAAACTTAGCTTTATTTGTTTTATCGGTGAACGTTTAAAAGACACTACTTATAAACCAAATTTTAACAATACAATATCTCGCTTCATATTTTGAATATCCAAAGTTTATGCTAAAAAAAAGAAAGTTAAAATTTACAATAAATCAAACAATCATCAGGATATAATAAAGAATGGATAACTGGAACTTCTCAGACGTTCCATAATTAACCTTGTGTCGTAGATCTTCTTTCAGTTCTCTGTGATATTCTAAAGTTTAGTGGAAATTCCTCTTGATTAAAATTGATTGGACTAGAGTAACATTTTACTAAAAGTTTCACCAAATTTAGTGACCCAAACGTTTTTCCGTAAGCAATCTCTTCTACTGATAATTCATTTATTTGTTTTACATCAACATGAGAGTTCTAAACTGGAGTTACAAGCAAACATCCATGCGCAGCTATTAAAACTAGTAAATTATATGTTATAACTTTAGACGGACTCGCCATCTAACGTAGAAATGACTCAACTAAACTATATACACACACAAAGCTGCAAAAAATTTTGTCTGAAATTATACGCACTCGGGAGTTTGAATATAGCCGTATTCGAGTTACTATTTCTTCAAATTTAAATATAAATTGCCAAGTTGGTCTCTAAACGATTTAGGAGGGGGTAAAGATAGAAGAAGTATTAATTTGGCAAGGTCCTGACGGAACAGTGATATTTGTGTGACGGTATTAAACATGCACACCCTTTCAAATCTTGTCTTTGTGCCAAAAGTGTCAATATGACAAGTTCTGTTCGGTATAAAAAACTTCTAGCAACGTTTAGTGACTTGTATGTTCATTATATACGAAGTTAACCTGTGCACACCCTTTCAAATCTTGTCTTTGTGCCAAAAGTGTCAATATGACAAGTTCTGTTCGGTATAAAAAACTTCTAGCAACGTTTAGTGACTTCTATGTTCATTATATACGAAGTTAACCTGTGCACACCCTTTCAAATCTTGTCTTTGTGCCAATGGTGTCAATATGACAAGTTCAGTTCAGTATAAAAACTTCTAGCAACGTTTAGTGACTTCTATGTTCATTATATACGAAGTTAACCTGTGCACACCCTTTCAAATCTTGTCTTTGTGCCAATGGTGTCAATATGACAAGTTCAGTT
>NW_013680162.1:0-1829 GCF_000517525.1 Limulus polyphemus
ATTAAGGCAAAACTAACATACAGCGACAAATAAATTATAAATATCATAACACTAAGCTTATTTTCACCATCACCAATTTTTAATTCATTTGTAGACCATGACATTTGGTTAAAATACTAACATTTTAACATGATGCCATATATTGTTCACACTACAAACATTAAAGTTTAATATTAATAACCAAAATTTTAAGAGTAGTCTATTATCAAGTGAAGTTTTCAAAAATGAAATAAATAATTTATATTCCTATTATTTACTTCTATTATTGTTTTATTAAACATTCTGCAATCTTTTGTTAAAAAAGTATAAATATGAAATGAGAAAGTGATAAATTTATTTTGTATTCACCATTTCACATAGTACCTCATTGTCCAATTATCACTATTACACAGAATACTTTTACAGTCACCAAAAGGTGTCTGTTGCTTTAGTGTTTAAGAGACGTACATGAAATAGTGAAAAAAAAACACTTAAAAATTTTAAGTCTTCAATACGTAAAACAAAAAATTGCAACTAACCTACAAGTTCCATTTTCTATTTCATATATAATTTTTAAAGATGCCAATTTAAAAACCTTCATAAAACACTTGCCAATATAATTAACGTAAAATGTAGTGTTATATAATATTTGTAAGTACAAGTGTTAACCAATTTTTTTTTACAATATTTTAAATGACGTCCAATGATACCAGGACGAAAGTAAAAAAAATGACAACAAATATCGTAAATGGTGATTTACAATTTAAAGCAAACTTTAGAATAATTTTTTTATGCCACTAATCTGTTGAATTATGACCAATACTTTATTAATAGTAAAAACAAAACAAAAGCATTCAAAATGATTTTTAATTATGTAAATTATTAAATAAAAAGTGAATAATACACTAAATGATTCAAGCCTAAAAGTGTTACGTTTGGAAAGAACACATTTAAAGAGATTGTTTAAAATGCATCTTTGTTTCAAGTTAAAGTTATATTCAACGTAAAATGTTTTAAGAATTCTACACAGAATATTAAGTTTAATTAATAAAATTACAAATAAAAACACAACTTTAACTAATACGATAAATTTACCTTTCTATCAAGACAATTCTATTTCACACGCACTTACTTACGTTCACTACCGCTCTTGACTCAGTTATCCGTCTTTATCTCTGCAATTCAATTCCGATTAATTTTTCTCACGTTATTCGGCGCACTTGTATACATGAATAGAGGTCGCCTAGAACATACTGGATTACTCCTGATGTTCCCCGATCCTTCTAGAATATCATGACGTGTTAACAGCGTCACGTGACTACCGCTGTCGTAACAATATACATTTGTCATTTTACTTAATAAAGGATATACAAAAGTGCAATGTTGAAAAGAAATTAGGTAAATATTTAAACAGTGATACATTTTAAACATAATGTACAAAACGAGACAAAATACATTAAATAATAACCATTTTTAAAACATGCTAATAACATTTATTATAATGACTTAATATAAAAAAAAAAATTAGTTCACTCAAGACATAGCAATATTTGTATACGTTACATAATCGTCTATTCTAATTTTATTAAGTCATTATAATAAATGTTATTAGCATGTTTTAAAAATGGTTATTATTTAATGTATTTTGTCTCGTTTTGTACATTATGTTTAAAATGTATCACTGTTTAAATATTTACCTAATTTCTTTTCAACATTGCACTTTTGTATATCCTTTATTAAGTAAAATGACAAATGTATATTGTTACGACAGCGGTAGTCACGTGACGCTGTTAACACGTCATGATATTCTAGAAGGATCGGGAAACATCAGGTATAATTCAGTATATTCT
>NW_013680162.1:2094-4553 GCF_000517525.1 Limulus polyphemus
TAGTAGGAAACAATACAATTAAATATTCGTAATAAGTTATAACAAATATATATATATATATATATATATATATTTTTTTTTCTTAAATGTTTTTGTTTCATTAGTCGGATTTAAATGAATTAAAATATTCCTAAACATATTGTCTATCATAGAGCTAACTACATTGTTTTCAAATGATGTATATAAACTATTTCGATTTTACCGTTACGTGTATTATCATAATTGTTTAAATATTTGTTTCAAAAAATGTTTATTTTACGTCTTGTACATTATTTACAAATAAACAAATGAAAAACCAAAAGTTGTTATTTATTGGAAATGTCTGATCGTCAAATATTACAAAAATTAATTAATAAAATTTGCACAATTACAAATTTATTTTGGAAAAAAACACTAGTATACAACTAAAGTAAATAAAATTAATTTAAAAAATATAAATAAATTAAAAACATCATTAAGATTCAATTATTAAATTTTAATCTTATTCTAACAACAAAACAAGTAAATATTCAATCTAAGATTTGATTATTTGAATTCAATTACGCTATTTTAATATTGTAATAGTACGATGCAGAAATACGCACACTGGGAGAGAAGGCAAATAAAAGAACAGCGCAAAATCAAATTAATGACAAGACTTGTTAAAGTGTAATAGGTACTTGGTTTTAATCAAAGAACTCTAATGGCGTAATTACTGCATACTACAGTGGAAAACCAGTCTGTATAAAAGGCAAGTTTAAAAAAAAACGTCACCTCGTAACCTAACCTACACCAATTCTACTACTTAAATTAAAATAATGTATAAAGGATATCTTCAAAATACGTAAGGGTGCACAATATTACATTGACGACTAATTAAGGATAAACGCTATATTAAAGCAGAGTTTGGAAATGTACCTTTCTATAACTTCTTTAATTGTGTTATTTCTCTGTTGCCATCAGTTGAGAAAATACACTCCCATATAAAATTCAAAATTAATATACACAGATTTTAAAATTAATATGATATATAGATAAACAGAAACCATGTATAACATCAGTAGCTTCAACGATAATGAAAGTGAACATAAATGACACCTTAATATCTCTCATTCAATCGTAAAAATACATTTCTACGATTCATTTATTATAATAGTTATATATTTATTCGTATTAGGTTTATGGTAGTAATAATCAGTATCGAAAGGGTTCAAGTTTCAATATTTTTAAATATAGAAACTATTCCCATGCTTCAGTTTATCAAAATTTTTGATTTTGCACAACTCTCAACCTACAATTGTTATTTTTTAAAAGAAAATAAACACATAAAATTATAATCCAAATTTTAATGTATTATTTTATGTAAAATTAATGTTACGAAACATATTCCTTCAAGTTAAGTTAGTTTTTGTGACCAAGACTTCTGGATTTCTTAGATTAACATCGCAAACCCCAGTTTCTGAAGCATAACATCTTTATTTATATTACAATTAAGATATAAAGCCCTGCCATCCACTTGAAACTAAAAGTATACAGACAATTCTCCCTATTACTGAAATAAAGTCTATTCTCTACATAATTTAAATTAAATAACATGTATTTAAGGTTAGTTTGAGTTACGTTGTAATATTATTATTATTATTATTATTATTATTATTATTATTATTAACAAAACAAATGTAAAAGGATATATTTTGGAAATATGTGGTAGAATATTTTAACATAGTAATACTAAAAACAATTATAAGCCATAAATTAACGTAAATTTATTTGTAAATATTTGTGGAAAGTGATTGTAATGTTATGGTGCTTTTCTTAAATTTTTATTTAGGTTTCGGTACTTACTCTATTTCGCATCCGATAAAATATCATTTAGTTTATTTATTGATACTATATTTGTATTGTTAGACACTGGGAATCAATGTTTCTTAAATTATCTATTATTTAAAGGAGTCAGTGTAAAGTGACTAAAGAAAACTTCTAATCAGGAATGGAAATGTTTCAAAATGTAACTCAATGGCAAGTTGTTAAGTAAGGTACTAAGTTTTCAAACATGTTTGTTTTAATTTTTTGGTTAAATACTAAAAAATTTTCAAACTTTTTAGGTTTTGCAGCATTTCAAAAAGGTAATTTCAACAGCTAAACTAAAAGCATACAGTGACAAAGTTATCATATATAATCATACGTTTTTAATACTAGTTTCAACTGCAGTAAACTTTTTCTTATTACAGACAGCAAACAAAGTACTATATGTAGGTGAAAAGTTTAACTACGTTGACTTCACTTTTAAACATTAAAATATAAAACTTAAAGTTAATAGACTAAGAGTAGCTAATATAAAGAAAGTATATGGTAATCTACAGTTTAATGTTCTAATTCAAATAATTCAAAGACAAAAAACATTACCGTAAAAACTATACAAAAATTACATAAATGAAGATTTCATTTAAGAAGTATTACTTTTGTTTGTGCTACCAACA
>NW_013680162.1:4703-6127 GCF_000517525.1 Limulus polyphemus
TGGATATTAACTTTCTCACAAACATTTTACAATTGTAGACGAGATGTTGATGTTTCTAAATGATGCAATATTGCTCTCATTTGACAATGATGCAATATTGCTCTCATTTGACAAATTAATTAGTACTTTGGTATGTATTGGTCATACTAAACTTAAAGGAAGTTGATGTTTAAACTAAAAGTAAAATATTAAAGTGGAGCTAGCATAAAGTTAAACTTCTAAAAGTGATACATGGTAATATTTGTAACCATAATATATGTATATTGTTTAAATTAAATATAAAAAAAATAATTAATAAAGATCAGAGTTTTGAAAATACCGCTGTCTGCCATTGTCTTTAAGAAAACTTGAATCTGTAAGTATTTATATTTATATATATTTATATATATATATTTGTTTTCATTCTGCATTAAGTAATGTCCCAATTGCCCGATGGTTGAATATGGGCTATTTATTACAGCTTCAAATTCACCAAGAATATTATAAACAAAAACAAGAAAATCAATACAAAAACACTAGAGAAATCAAAAGAAAACAGAAAGCGATTTGAAATAAAAGAAATAACTTAATTAGTTTATAGCATCATAAGTCTCTTTTCTAGATATGCTTCCATAATGTTCCAATTTAATTTCCTTACTATCGATTAATAATGCTAAAATAATTCGGTATTTTTTTTTGGTAACAGTCTTTCCAAAAATATTTTTATACTCGAAAGTTTTGAAATACGTTAATCTAAAGACATATTATTACACATATAGAAGTATATTCCAAGGTCTAGAAATATAGGAAATAAACTATTTCTTAATTTAATAATAGCTAAACTTTTAGTTACGAAATAAATGTACGTCACTTTATGTCCAAATATTTCACAGTTAACATCGGATTTTAACACGCTGTCGTAAAAAAATACTATTGCATATTTACATTACTTAAATTTAAGGAGTTGCAAAGTATTTGATTTTCTAAGGTCTCGTAAATTAAAGATAGAAAATTAAAAATAGACAAAATATAAACAGACATTTTCCCTCTACGTCTTTCATATTTCTTTGAAAAATTATTATTTTTGCGATACGTTTCATACATCTGTAAAAACGTCCTGTGACTTACGAACAATATTTTAATAGATACTTAATAATATAAGATAATTTTTTACATTAACATTTTGTCATAGTTTAATTTTTTGTTTATAAACATTTAATAAAATACATTAATGATTTATATATTCATTAAACAAATTTTATACAGAAAGTGTAAAACATTTAAGATTAAACCATCAGGTACAAGTAGTTTACATGATCAACTAAATATACAGATATTATGAAACAAAGAAATGAAGTGACAAATACGAAGCAAAGTAGAAACTGTTTATGACATAATTACAACTTTGTTATGGAAGAAGTTGTTATATATATATAATAAAATAA
>NW_013680163.1:0-1583 GCF_000517525.1 Limulus polyphemus
ATGTGTTGTTTTATTATTGTTTGTAATGAACCTGTTCAGTACTTCACAATGTGTTGTTTTATTATTGTTTGTAATGAACCTGTTCAGTACTTCACAGTGTGTTGTATTATTATTGTTTGTAATGAACCTGTTCATTACTTCATGACGTGTGGTTTTAATATTTTTTTTACTTCACTATAAGATATATCACGAGCAATCTCTGTGTCGTTTTCTTGTCAGTTTTTATTACAGTATGTTTTATTTCTACATCAGTTTCTGTGTTGTTTCTACAGATTTAACTCTGCCAGTCAACATATACTTTTAGTTGGATCTACCTCTCCATTCTATCACTATAAACCCGCAAATATACGCCCTCTGGTGCTAGAAAATGTGGAGAGACATCGTGCTCAATACTATGTTTAGGTTTGCCGACGTTGAAGTTCCCAACTTTTCGATCTAGTCCACAGTCCTGACTATCTTATTTGTAATATATATTTATGGAGGAAGTCAACTACTTAATACGAACTTCCAGTTTGTATGATGATGATAATCTTGTTAAATCTCTGCTCGTTTCTTTATTACATACTTTATAAGAAAACACCATTCAGAATTATGTTACTACATTAGGGATATTTTAATATTTATTTGGTCTTTTCCACAATCTCTATGGTTGTTAATATATAGAGTTCGTTTGAGCACATAGCTCACCTGGTATCTGTAAAACATCTGGTATAGTCGCGTGTTTGTGTTTTCATCACTTTCCAACCAAGCCTCACCCCTGCTTGTATTATTAACAACCAAATCTGTACTTTTTTATTTACTCTTAACAATATTGCTTTATATGAAATAATTTTCTTTTCTTTAGTTTCCTTATCCTTGTTTAAAATCTCATTTTGGAAATACTTATACAAACAGTAGTTTAGGAACACGTGATTTTCAAGGTTTTGTTACCTTACTTGGATTGTAGCAGCACGATTTAATAAGGGTTTTACATTGCTTAGATTGTAACAGCACATGACTTGTGGTTTTGTTACATTATTTAGATTGTAGCAGCACATGATTTATCGAGGTTTTGCTGCTTTATTTAGATTGTAGCAGCACGATTTATCGAGGTTTTGTTACGTTATTTAGATTGTAACAGCACATGACTTGTGGTTTTGTTAACGTTATTTAGATTGTAGCAGCACATGATTTATCGAGGTTTTGCTGCTTTATTAAGATTGTAGCAGCACGATTTATCGAGGTTTTGTTACGTTATTTAGATTGTAGCAGCACATGATTTATCGAGGTTTTGTTAAGTTATTTAGATTGTAGCAGCATAAGACTTGTCGTGGTTTTGTTACGTTATTTAGAATGTAGCAGCACATGATTTATCGAGGTTTTGTTACGTTATTTAGATTGTAGCAGCATATGACTTGTCGTGGTTTTGTTACGTTATTTAGAATGTAGCAGCACATGATTTATCGAGGTTTTGTTACGTTACTTCGATTGTAGCAACACATGACTTGTCATGGTTTTGTTACATTATTTAGAATGTAGCAGCACATGACTTGTCGTGGTTTTGTTACATTATTTAGAATGTAGCAGCACATGACTTGTCGTGG
>NW_013680163.1:2197-6326 GCF_000517525.1 Limulus polyphemus
TATTTAGAATGTAGCAGCACATGATTTATCGAGGTTTTGTTACGTTATTTAGATTGTAGCAGCATATGACTTGTCGTGGTTTTGTTACGTTATTTAGAATGTAGCAGCACATGACTTGTCGTGGTTTTGTTACGTTACTTCGATTGTAGCAACACATGACTTGTCGTGGTTTTGTTACATTATTTAGAATGTAGCAGCACATGACTTGTCGTGGTTTTGTTACATTATTTAGAATGTAGCAGCACATGACTTGTCGTAGTTTTGTTACGTTATTTAGAATGTAGTAGCAAGCAGAAATCAAGTTTGTAGACATCACATATGTTGGACGTACAAAAAATGTGTAGATTTATAGATGTAATAGAATGTCTAGCTGGAGGAGCAGTGAAAGTAACATCACGGGTATTCGTATATATACATCACACACCACCAGCTAAGTCTTACATCTCAAGACTTCTTGTTTTATGACCACATGTGGCATCACCCATCAAATTGTGTATAATATCAACCAGCTGGCCTGGTGAGTGTTAATATTGAGCAACAGACAGCCTCTATAACTGAAATGTTAATCAGCACTTCAAACCTTTAATGGACTGATAAAGAATGGTGTGGTTAGACTATTACTAGGTCTTGTAGAATAACTTCACTAAATGTACATTTCCACAAATCTGATTGATGTTTAGTTTTATTTATCGTTATGTTTATTGTATTCTGTCATATCACCGGCAATTGATTATTTAGGACCAAAACAAATATTTTCAAATGTTGCTATTAGACGTGCCGAATAAACAGTGTGAACTTATTTTAATGATTATACAGGAATATTTTTACAATTATCAACTATTTTGTAGTTTCTGAAAGTTGTGAAATAAATTTTCCAACAGAAAAGACTGTCTTACGCTCTCATTTTTTTGAAATGGATGTAAAAAATACAGCTGTTTACTGGATTGTTCTTTACATCACGGATAAATACATCTGTTTACTGGATTGTTCTTTACATCACGAATAAATACATCTGTTTACTGGATTGTTCTTTACATCACGGATAAATACATCTGTTTACTGGATTGTTCTTTACGTCACGGATAAATGCAGCTGTTTACTGGATTATTCTTTACATCACGAATAAATACATCTGTTTACTGGATTGTTCTTTACATCACGGATAAATACAGGTGTTACGGGATTATTCTTTACATCACGAATAAATACATCTGTTTACTGGATTGTTCTTTACGTCACGAGATATAACAAAATTAACATGTAAGCTAAACGGGTTATAATTAAAATATAAAATATGTTTCGTGCACATCAATGAAACAAAGAGAAACATTTTGATGTTGTAAGGTCGTTTATTTCTAGTTATTAATATGTCTTCCATACACCAATATGCAATACAGGAATTAAATAAAGAAATTCAAGTTGCTGAAAATAAAGCACTTCTTTTTCTTAACGATTAGCACCATCTAGTGACAGATATGTGTATTGCGCAATATTAATCTAAAACATTGCAGTTAAAGCTGACGTAAGGAAAAAAAAAGAACCGGACTCGTCTCTGCCTGATGACCTCGCTCATGAAACCTAGGTATACAAGACCCAACATATCTGTGATCTTTCGTCAAAGTAAAAGCTTAAAATTGAGGGGAACGACTAGAGACAAATTTTCATTGATAAAATAATTATTTCAGAAACAGTTTCTTTAGAGGTTTAAAAAAAACGTAAATTTTCGTAAGAGAATAATAT
The DNA here is from genome assembly GCF_000517525.1 of Limulus polyphemus. Lineage (NCBI taxonomy): Eukaryota > Metazoa > Arthropoda > Merostomata > Xiphosura > Limulidae > Limulus > Limulus polyphemus. The sequence continues at coordinate 3,938 of NW_013680163.1, forward strand.
ATAGAAAGTTTTATTCATTCTTTGACCAGTCAACTGACCACACGATTACTGACTCCTTTATAAATATACAGTTCGTATAAACTTTTATGATTAAATATTTGAATTTATCTACACAATAGCTGGTTCAATCAAGAGTAGGTGTTATCCAAGCCGTAAACTTAGCGAACGTTAAAAAATAACGGAAATATGGCGTTAAACCAGCTTAGGCTATTTGCTTTCACGGTTCAACTAAAGTTTTTTATTATTATTATTATTTGTGTTTCCTGGCAGGTGTCGCTCTTGTAGCCCAAGGAAATGTTTATCTTTAGGGTTAAGCTCCAATTACGTAACGGTTTTCAATACCGACACCTGTGCTTATTCTTTTAATTAATGTTATTTTATTCCAAAAAAAAACAGTTCAAACACATAGACTTGATGTTATCCGGGCACAAAATAGCTGAGAAAAAAAACAGTTCAAACACATAGACTTGATGTTATCCGGGCACAAAATAGCTGAGAAAAAAAACAAAACAGTTCAAACACATAGACTTGATGTTATCCGGGCACAAAACTTCAAGACTTTTGTGTGTGTGTGTGTTTGTTATAGCAAAGTTAAAATAGGCTATCTGCTGTGTCCACCGAGGAGATCGAACCCCTTGATTTTAGCGTTGTAAATCCAAAGACTTACCGATGTCCCGTGTTTGTTATAGCAAAGTTACAGTGGGCTATCTGTTGTGTCCACCGAGGGGAATCGAACCCTCTGATTTTAGCGTTGCAAATCCAAAGACTTACCGCTGTCCCGTGTTTGTTATAGCAAAGTTACAGTGGGCTATCTGTTGTGCCCACCGAGGGGAATCGAACCTCTTCATTTTAGCGTTGTAAGTCCGAAGACTTACCGCTGTCCCGTGTTTGTTATAGCAAAGTTACAATGGGCTATCTGCTGTGTCCACCGAGGGGAATCGAACCCCTTCATTTTAGCGTTGTAAATCCGAAGACTTACCGCTGTCCCACCGGGGGACCAATACTTTTATAATAACGCTTTTAATTACCTCATAATTATAAATTAATCAATCTTACATGTTCCTTTTATTTAAAACAAAACGCATACACAACACTAAAGTCTTGGCTGCTCATACCAGGCCTGCTAGGAACGAAAGTCACTCCACATGTTTCAAAGTGGATTCACGTCATCTCTAGAAGTGTGAAAACCAGTTACTGTGTGCTATATACGTACAAAAGCCATGATCATGTGACACTAGTTGACAATTAAAAAAACAACAACAAAGATCGCAATATCTACATACTTTCTGATTTTCAAAATAGCTGAGAAAAATAAAAACAGTTCAAACACACAGACTTGATGTTATCCGGGCACAAAATAGCTGAGAAAAAAAAACAGTTCAAACACACAGACTTGATGTTATCCGGGCACAAAATAGCTGAAGTTTACCAGTATAGATGGAATATTACATTGGAGGAAGTAGTTGGAAGGTTTACCAGTATAGATGAATATTACATTGGAGGAAGTAGTTGGAAGGTTTGTCAATATAGACGTTAGGCCACGTAAGATTTAATAATCATTTGTAAGACGAGAAGAATGTGCTGGAAGATCTAAGAATAAAGCTATAAGCCAATAGGATATAAAATACCTTTAATTTTTATAAAACAAGGTGAGTGTATGGGAAATAAATCATGTTAAATGTTTGAAAGAGGTAATGCTGTATGAATGAGATGTGTGTAGTAAGACAAGCAGATCTTCGTGAATTAACCATGTGTGTGTTGTAAGAAAAACAGGACTGCAAATTAAATAATTTTTATTATTTAAATTCAATTGTTTTGAAATTTTCAATGCACATTGCTAGTAATTGATATTGTTTACATTGAATATTGTTGAGATTCTCCATGTGAATTGTTAATAACTGATTTTATTGTTAATATTTTGAGATTCTCCATGTGAATTGTAACTGATATTGTTTACATTAAATATTGTTGAGATTATCCATGTGAATTGTTAATAACTTATTTTATTGTTTAAATATTGTTGAGATTTTCCATGTGAATTGTTAATAACTGATTTTATTGTTTAAATATTGTTGAGATTCTCCATGTGAATTGTTAATAACTGATTTTATTGTTTAAATATTGTTGAGATTTTCCATGTCAATTGTTAATAACTGATTTTATTGTTTAAATATTGTTGAGATTTTCCATGTCATTTGTTAATAACTGATTTTATTGTTTAAATATTGTTGAGATTAAAATATTAAATCCACAAACGAACAAAGTTTTATAATACACAACTAAAATTTTTATTTAAAGTGCTCAGCGGTTCCCCTTCCAACTACTTCCTCCAATGTAATCTTCCATCTATACTGGTAAACCTTCCAACTACTTCCTCCAATGTAATATT
>NW_013680164.1:0-2233 GCF_000517525.1 Limulus polyphemus
AGAGGCGGACGTGGACATGATAATTGATTCAGGTTTGTCGATAAATGGTGTGTGCTGTAATGTTAATGGGGTGGCTAGCCGTACAGTTACGGTGTCTTTTATGGATGTACCAGAGTATATTGACGATTCTGTTTTGTCGGCTAAATTGGCCGAATTTGATTGTGAAATTAAGAGTCCAATTGTGTGGAAACGCGACCAGGGAATATACTTGGGCATTTGCCATGTTCGGGTGAGTTTCAACAGTGGTTGTACTTCTTTACCGTATGTAATGAAAGTGGTCGACCCTATGGGTAAACCAGTATATATTAAAGTTAAACATAATAATCAGTTGAAAGTGTGCAATTTATGTTTAACTTCTGAACATTTGTAACGGGACTGTCCCAAGCTTGTTTGCCGTATGTGCCATTCACAAGGTCATGTTAGTCGTCGTTGTCCACGTGGCAAGATAGTAGTGGTTGAGCCTGAGGCCGTTGCAGTTCCAATTGCAGATATTGTGTGTGCTGATAGTGTGCAGTCTTCTGAGCCATTACACAGTGCTAGAGATCTGGATTCCAATGCAGCACATATTACACATGCTTCACGTCATTCAGCTGATTCTTGTGGGGATTGGGATCGCTCCAGTAGTCTACCCACCCCAAAACATCAATGGGATGAAGTGACCTTTCTCCTTCTACCAGGTAAGGATCAGGCCACTTCTACCCCTAATACTGGAAGTTCAACAGTGGACGATACTGGGCCTCGTCGCTGGAAGTATGCGACGGTCACGCCATGGATGTTAATGTACGTGACTCCAACGGTGGAAGTCGGAAACGTTTATCAGAATCGAAATTTGTGAGATTGTCTAAGACTAAGCCGAAGATATCTTCTTCGCAGTAGTGTGTTGTTTTGTAACATTGCTTTCATTACATTTTCTCCATGCTGAATTCACTCAGGGGTATTCAATTGTAATGGATTACACAATGTTTGCAAATTGTGTTCTTATATAGATTATTTTGTAACTAAACTTGATGTAATATGTTTACAAGAAACTTTTTTTACTGATTGTTTTATATCTGCTGTTATGCACTATTGGAAAGGTATTTTGTATGTGAATAACTCCCACACTGGGAGACAAGGGGTGGCGATTTTAGTACAGCATTATTTGCGGGACTTTGTTACTTTTGATTATTCTGATGGGGTGGGTTGGGTTTTGACAATTCGGTTGTCTTTTGATGACCTGTCCTTTAAATTGTCAACGGTGTATGCGCCATCAGATATATATGAACGGTGGTTATTTTTTGATAACTTAGAATTTTCACTGGATGGTTGCTCAGGGCTTTTTGTGGTGGGAGACTTTAATTGTGTTTTGGATGGAACTCGTGATAAATTTCTGGCTAGGATTATGCGTGATGCTAGTCGCCTTTCGTTTGTTCAGTTTGTAAATAAGTTTTCTTTGTTAACTCCGTTTACTCCTGGTTTCACTTGGAGGCGTTTTGTTAATGAGGAAATGATTAAATCACGTATTGATCAAGTTTTCGTTCCGGCAACCTTGCAGGGAGCTGTGGGCCAATTTGATCGTATTTGGTTTAAAGGTACTGACCATGCTCTCTTAAGTCTTCAGATTGCACTATCTCCAGTTGTTAGGGGACCGAATTTCTGGCATTTTAACAACCAGCTTTTAAAGGATGTAGAATATGTAAACGCAGTTACTCTCTTAATTGAAAAAAGTAGGCGTTGGTTAATATATAGTCGTGATAACGTATTATGGTATGACACTTTAAAGAGTGCCATTCGTGATCTTACCAAACGTTATTCAGTTCGTCGGATGACCGATCTAAGATCTCAAAAATCTAAGTTGCAGTGCTCAGTCGATCGTGAATTACGCATATTAGCTCGATTTCCTACCACATCTAAGGAAAGATTGTATGAAATGGAAGAAAATATGCTGAGGTTGGATTACGAGAAGGTCGAGGGAGCTCGCATATTCGTTAGTTTGAAGAAGGTGAACGATCTTCTTCGTGTGGAAAAAGTCCGCAGAGGACGGAAGTAAGTGATACTGAGAATATGGCTGAGGTTCTGGCTAAATATGATTCTAATTTGTATACTAAAGGATGTTGTTAGGCAACATGATATTGACTCTGTTGTCAGCTACATTCATAAGTTTCTTTCCGAAGAGCAAATTACATTGTGTGATGCACCTATCACTGCTTCAGAATTGTTGGCTGTCTTAAATCGCTTACCAGCCGGCAAATCT
>NW_013680164.1:3156-5484 GCF_000517525.1 Limulus polyphemus
GTCTTTTGATGACCTGTCCTTTAAATTGTCAACGGTGTATGCGCCATCAGAGATATATGACCGTCGGATCATTTTTTGATAACTTAGAATTTGCATTAGATGGTCGCTCAGGGCTTTTTGTGGTGGGAGACTTTAATTGTGTTTTGGATAGAACTCGTGATAAATGTCTGACTAGGATTACGCGTGATGCTAGTCGCCTTTCGTTTGTAAATAAGTTTTCTTTGTTAACTCCGTCTACTCCTGGTTTCACTTGGAGGCGTTTTGTTAATGGGGAAATGATTAAATCACGTATTGATAAAGTTTTGGTTCCGGCATCCTTGCAGGGAGCTGTGGGCCAATTTGATCGTATTTGGTTTAAAGGTACTGACCATGCTCTCTTAAGTCTTCAGATTGCACTATCTCCAGTTGTTAGGCGACCAAATTTCTGGCATTTTAACAACCAGCTTTTAAAGGATGTAGAATATGTAAACGCAGTTACTCTCTTAATTGAAAGAAGTAGGCGTTGGTTAATGTATAGTCGTGATAAACTATTATGGTATGACACTTTAAAGAGTGCCATTCGTGATCTTACCAAACGTTATTCAGTTCGTCGGATGAGCGATCTAAGATCTCAAAAATCTAAGTTGCAGTGCTCAGTCGATCGTGAATTACGCAAATTGGCTCGATTTCCTACCACATCTAAGGAAAGATTGTATGAAATGGAAGAAGATATGCTGAGGTTGGATTACGAGAAGGTCGAGGGAGCTCGCATATTCGTTGGTTTGAAGAAGGTGAACGATCTTCTTATGGAAAAAGTCCACAGAGGACGGACAGAATTTTGCCCTTTGTTTATTGATGAGGAGACGGAAGTAAGTGATACTGAGAATATGGCTGTGGTTCTGGCTAAATATTATTCTAATTTGTATACTAAAGGATGTTCTTAGGCAACATGATATTGACTCTGTTGTCAGCTACATTCACAAGTTTCTTTCCGAAGAGCAAATTACTTTGTGTGATGCACCCATATACCAACCGCCTATCCCCCCCTTTCGGAATAGGTACAATCACTCCATAACGCATGGAACTTGACAACGATCCAGAGTGACAAATTTCATGTAAAACTTCCACAAAATCATCAACAAATAGTGGTAAAGAACAAATGTAAAACTCGGAAGTAAAGCCATCAAAGCCAGGAGATTTGCCGGCTGGTAAACGATTTAAGACAGCCAACAATTCTGAAGCAGTGCTAACTGTAGGCCATTGACGATGTTGTGTACGGATTATAAGCTTTTTGCTAAGGTTCTGGCTTGTCGCCTTTCTAGAGTTATTACTAGTTTAGTTAATCAGACTGGTTGTACTCCAGGTCGAGATGTTGTTGAAACTCCTTTGTCTTTAGTTCTGTTACTTCAGCTTTTGGAATGCACTGGGGAGGGTGGAATAGTTTTAAAACTCGATCAAAAGCCTTCATTTGAATCATGTTTATTTATTTCAAGTTCTGTTGCGGATGGGATTTGGTTCCAGTTTTATACATTGGATTAAACTCTGTTATACTGATGTTTATAGTTCTGTTAAGTTCAATGGTTTTCTCACAGATTGGTTTTCAATAACTCGGGGCCTTAGACAGGGCTACCCTTTGTCTGCATTGCTCTATGTTCTTAGTGTTGAACCTTTGCGAAATATGATCGTTCATCATGATCACATTGTGGGGCTGACAGGAGATTCCTTTCTTTTTCAAAGTTCGCTTATGTACCAACATGCCGATGACACAACATTAACGTTAAGTGATGTTGGATCTTTGCCTGCCGTGTTGGAAGTGTGCAATACCTTTGGACGGGCTTCTGGTGGCCGAATTAACTGGGGTAAGAGCCAGGGTTTATGAGTTGGGCCTTTAGGAATGAGTTCATGCTTAAGGATTTAAAAATTTCTCAAGATCCTGTTATGATTTTGGGCATAGTTTTTCATTCGGACTTTAATGTTATGCTTCATGCTACATGGCAGGGGGTGCTCCACAGGGTTTCTAGCATTTTGGGGTCTTGGCACTTTGTTTATTGTCATTTAAGGGTAAATCTTTAATTGTCAATGCTTTGGCGGCATCAGTTATGTTGTATCCTTTACAAGTTCTTCCATTGTCAAGGCAATTTGAAGTTAAGTTTCGTAAATGTGTATTGGATTTTGTTTGGAATGGCGGTATTCATAAGGTGGCTTATGGGATTTTGACCATGAGATTTGTTGATGGGGGTATTAATTTGGTAGATCTTTCTGTGCGTAAATTGGCTTTTCATTTTAAAATTGCTACAGCGATGTTTAGATGGTTCCTGTTCCTCTATCTTATGGGCCATTGTGAAGTGT
>NW_013680164.1:5956-7106 GCF_000517525.1 Limulus polyphemus
GATTCGTCAATCTACATTTTCGTCATTTGTAGGTTTTGATATTTGCCCAGTGGATAATTTGATATGGTCGTGGGCAGTGACCACAAATGTCAAGTTGGTTCACATGGATAGGCATCCGTCTGGGTTGTGCACTTTTTGCGGACGAGTTCGTGAATTTATTGATCATTTGTTTTTTCTTTGTTCTGCAGTTCAACCCTTATGGTCTTATGTTTATGATTTATTGGAATTCTATCTTGGCCGTCTCAATATATGTTTGGGTATGGCGGCGGTGCCAATTGGTGGGGTTCTATCCTTCACTACCTTTGTCATGTTATAATATTTTTCGCTTGTTTACAAGTTTAACAAAATCCACTATTAATTCGGCAAGATGTGTACAGTTATTTCGGGGTGAAGCTGTGCATTTCGTGTCAATGTTTAAAGTTCGTCTTCGAAGACGTATTTATATGGATTATTGCCGCTATTTGTTGCATAGTGCGTTACCTGTTTTTTATTCTTTGTACTCTCATAAGGGTTTGATGGTTACGCAGGGTGCACAAGGGTACGTGTTATGTTCTCTTCTGCGCTAGTTCAATTGATCTTTAATGTTTTTTGATATTTGTTTATTTCTATGATATGTTAAACTTTTGTAAGATTGCTGCTCATTGCTATATTTCTAATATTCAATCATTTTGTTCTGAATGTTTTTGCAATATTTAATCTTTTGATCATTTTCCGAGTTCTTGTATTAATGCTTATTGATATATTCATATATATGTTTGTTTATTTTGTAATATTGTAATGTTATTCTTTTTAAGTGAAAAAAGTTAACTCATGCCTAAGTTTTTGTTTTTTGTTAAATGGCTCATCTTCTTAATTTTGTATTAGTGGTATTAAATCATTGGTTTTGTGAATTCCATTATCTAAGTTATTATAATATTTGAATTTTACTAATTGATACAGTATGTCTTTTTTTTTATAATATTCTAACGTGTTTCAGTTTTATAATTTCATTGGAATTATTATTTGTAATAGTGTGGATACCCCCTCTATGAGGTGGGATGAATAAAGAAAAAAAAAAAGCCGGTTCTCGTCTGATCCCCGAAGCTAAGCAACGTCAGACCCGGTTACTACTTGGGAGGGTGACCACCTGGGAATACCGGGTGATGATGAC
>NW_013680165.1:0-3332 GCF_000517525.1 Limulus polyphemus
AGAAGATTTTATTTACCAATCTAGAAAAACACATATAGAATACCTATTCAATCTAACCTACATAAGCGCCATTGTGTGTTGCGCCCAATGTCTCGAAATAGTAGGAGTCATAAAAGTCAAATTTCATTTAACTAGATAGAATATTTCGATTACTGCCTGCCCATTACGATGTTAGAAACGGGGTCGCAAGGAGGTCGTGAGGGAGGGAGGGGGGTGCCGTGAAATCTTATAAGTGTAGTCAGTTTGGGGATCACGTGGCTGACAGCCAAGTGCGTAAAATTTATCATGAAAGTAAAAATATCAATTCAATTTTAAACTTAAATCGTATCTGAATTAAGCTATTTTCTGTTATATCACCAACGTTTTTCCTAAAAACAAACCCCTTTAATCAGCGGAAATTCTAAATTAAGAAATGAGCAAATATTTTTCCCAGTTTTGTTCTTTATACATTTCATTTTATACTTTCAGTACTTAGACTAACAACAATATTAGGCTATACTTTTGTTGCTAAGCAACAAGACATAAAGCCACTGGCTTTTCTATATATTACAAGCTGTTAATTTAACTGATTTTCTACTATTAATTATGCTATGAATACGCCACGAATTCATTTCATGAATGATCTTAATTTTGATTGGCTCACAAAGGAATTGTGAAATTTATTTATTTCAATTAGCTATGAAATGTGAGATAGAGCGAGGGTAGTAGTACTTGCTCAGTCATTTCTGACGGACTATACGCTATTACCCGTATAAAGGTCAGGAGCATCGACGAGCACCCCTGATTATTAATTATTTCTTCTGAAATAATTAAGTTCAAATAGAAATAACTGCCAGAAATAAATAAAATAAAAAAGTCAGCACGGGTCCCTACTGAAACATACTCGCCGGTCTCCCTTTCTCTCATTTTTTAACATCTTTAAAAAAAAAGATTCTGAAAATAGGACAGCAACGAATTCATAAACGAGGAAAAATCACAGCAGCAGCTCACAGTATAAGTGTAGAAACGTTAATAAAGTAACAACAAATATCTATTAAATCTATAAAGTAACAAATATATACTAATTATTAATCACATTATCAATTCAATCATTCTTTATGTATCAAGCGTCCATATGCAAAGAGAAGCTAAATCTGTGCTTTTTATCATTAAACGAAGATATAGCCTAAAGGTGCTTCTCAGGCTTTACGGCATAACCTGGTTTCATTCGCCCGGGCCCCAAGGCAGTTGTACTCCCCACCCCTGTCGGCGGGCCTAATAAACATGAAGAAAAACCTTAATTCCTCAGAATGCTAAATTCTGTATTCATAATTCTTATTTTTGGAACCTACAAACATTTCTTTAAAATTTTTCCTTCAAACTGCATCTTTTCTGCCTTCCTCGTTTTTCTTCTTTTTTTAAAGTTTTACTTGCATATCATTCAATGTGTTTTTTCTTTATTATCATTTTTACTATATTTAACTATTTGTAAAATTTCTTCTGATTTATTCCATATCTTCTCATTCTCGTTTAATCTACTTCTGATTTACTACACCTTTCCTTACCAAAGAGGAACTTTGTTTCTTATAGAGAAAAGAGATAATTAAAATATTTGGAAATGATGTTGATGATCCAGTGCAGCTTGTCACAATTTTACCAAACAGTTAGCCTTCCAGTGGCACAGCGGTATGTCTGCGGATTTACTACGCTAGAAACCAGGTTTCGATACCCGTGGTGGACAGAGCACAGATAGCCCATTGTGTAGGTTTCTGCTTAACTTCGAAACAAACCTACCAGTTGGCTTTTCTTTAATCACTTTCAACCGACCTCTATTCAAAGATTTTCCTTGAAGTTAGTCAAACACTACCGTTATCACACAGCGTCCCCTATTGGTCGTTTTTATATTTGTTCCTTTTTCTGTTAATATTTAACTATGTCCATACGATATATTAGGCAAATTTTACATGTAGATAACTTTCTTGCAACTGCTTTCAAATACTCAAATTGCTTATTTTATTTCTCGGATTTCGTGTAAATTGAAGATGATTCAAAGGTTGAGGGATGACATAGGTTCCTGGATCTGCCGAGGAATTATGACTCATTCACTAAATAATAGCAAAGCTATTCTCATTAATAAGAAACTATTCTCTACAGTGAAGACACATTCTAGTTACCACTGTAGCTTAAGAGTTACACATTTTCATACGAATTACAGGGAAATAATTAAATCGTTGTGATCGTTGTAGAGCAAAATTAAACTTAGTATAAATCTCACTTATTACATTCAAATTCTATTTTATTTTCAGAACATATTTGCATCTTAAATATAAGTCCAAAAATATCTTTGTTAATTTAGGAAACCACGTAGATTGTACTTGAAGACCTGTGGCGGGAATTATTTGACAACAGAAAAAACGGTTTATTTAAGGTTAATGACAGGCATCCTGAAAATGTCACATTGAGGGAAGTTTCCAAAAAATGTCAATTATTGAGGGTTTTATGTTTTCAAGATAAAGTTTTGTTCTTTACAAATACTATTGGAATAAAAAAGTGTGGATTCTTCTAAAAGACAAACATACCTTCTCTCATATATCGAGTTTATTACAACACTTCTAATAATATTTTACAACTGAAACAACAAGAATTGGTGTTTGATTAAATGATCTTGCTACGTTCCGTATCTATGATCGTATAACTCCTTTGTCAAAGACAATTACTCTAATAAACAAACCTATTGAAGAATAGTACCTTCATCATGATTGTACATCTTAATCGATATTTGGATTTACGTGTTGTTGTTTTACCTTCTTAGAATTGATATATGTTATATGTTTAAATTTTAGTTATGGCTTCAGAAATATAGATCTTTTGAGATCGTGAATTTAGAATTTCCAAGACGATGATATATTCCCTTTGAGCTTAATGGTATTGGAAAATAAAGAGATATGGATGAACTCGGGGAACGAGGACCACTCCAAAAACTCACACTCCAGCCATGGTAATCAAGTGCAGCATTTTGCAACAGATGAGACTTCATGAACACAAAGTTAGTAGGAAAAACCGTGCACTTGCCACGAGGACATATTCATGAAGTCTCCAGAGACAGGCGCTTGGAAACCGTCGTTATTGTAAACCTGATGACATATGGTCGTGAATAAATGATGTATTTGTGAAACGTATGATTGTCTTCTTTTTCTCCAATCCGTTATTTCTTGTATGAGGGGATGGGGTTACTTTTTTAAACTTGATCAAGAAAATATCATTTTGCTGTTTTTGACATTATTCCTTGAAAATATCTCTGTATTTAACATTTTATGCAAATGATTTTCTATGGTGGTATTTAAACTTTAAAT
>NW_013680165.1:4312-6690 GCF_000517525.1 Limulus polyphemus
ATATACAGCTTGGATACGTTGGGCTTCTCTGGCACTAACTGACCTCTCGTATACCAAAGAAGTCATTAATAAATACGACATACTGAAGTGTTTTGGTAGTGACTGACCTATAAAGTATCAATCATGACGTTTTTAATAGACTTCACACATACACTCGTATATATATATATAAAAGAACGATATATTGAGCTTTTTTATTATTTTTTACGTTTTAGGCAGTGACTGAAAGATAAAACCATATTCAAGGAAAACAACAACTTCATATGATTTTTTTTTATTCTACTCGACATTTGAGCTTACGTCTTTTTCGAAGGTCTTTGGTTAACAATCAGGGACACACACACAAATCGTAAATCGAAACAATATTAGAATCGTATCCATAAGCACTCTGTTTCGTTACGTTCTCGTGGAATAGCATTTATATTCGTATCATTTTTAAGATGCTTGAGGAAGGTGATGGTTAAATAAATAAGCCATGGACACACTTGACTTGTGTCCCAGATGGAGAGCCATGTTTATTATGTTGCATACTATTGCCTAAAGCATGTTGACGACTTTTATCAGTTTGTCTCACATGTTAGAAGATTTTAAACCCTGCTTAGTATGGCTAGGATACGACATGTTCCAAGTCTCTTTCTGCATGGTCCTGGGGCCCATATTGATCCATATTCCTTTATTTTCCAACGTCATTAAGCACGAGGGATATCCCCGTCTTGGAAGTTATAAATTCACGATCTCAAAACGAATACTTGGCCTGAATGTGTAGATATTTTGTGTCAGAAACGGCTGTCACCCTTTCACAAGCAATTTGATGGTGTCGCATTACCTGAGAAATGTGAAACAATATTTTTGCTGTTGAATATTGGGAAAACCTCCCGGGATCTATATATTTTAGCTATCCCTAATTTTGAAGTGATAGTCAAGATAGAATGCAGCGAGTCAATATTACCAGCCACCAATTCGAAAAGAGGAATATGAGTGTCATTCTTATAAGACAGCAACGGTATCATAGTTAACCGTGACTTTATATTGACTTTGACTGTTATATAACTGGGAGATTTGCGTATTCAGAACTGTTTTAAAATAAAGTTCTCAGCACTCTGTACAGCGGTTAAATTTATTCAATCATACAAGACACAAAACCTGATTTAATGATTTTGTTAACTGTACGACTAACAAACACCTATCTATCATTTTTAACATTGTTGTACAACTATAACGACAGTCACAAAGAAGTGGTAGCTAATTTAACCGAACGTCCTGTATAAAGAACGATCTGCACATTGTTATTCTGCCATAAGTTTTAGACAGCATTATCAAAATTCTAATTGCCTATATATATCACATTTCAGCGAACAAAAGTTCATTAAAGAGTTTAAGTTGAGCTTTATCCCGAAAATAAATTTTTCAAGATTTTTTTATACACGTTTAATCCAGGATTTCTCCGAAAACAGATATACATGTAACAGAAAATATATATATATAATTCCAACTACATTTACGTGAAAGTACAAATATGTTTTGCAGTATGAGAACAATAACAGGATATTGGAGTGGTTATGTAGAAAAAGAATGTTTGTTGTTAAAAGTATTCTCTATGCTTTTGTCAGAATGTAGTTTTATATTTTTTTGTAATTCCAAGATGTGTGTTTTTAAAACGTTTAGCCATGCTGGGGAAGCATATTTGATAACAATATGTGTATATACTGTATTTGTTTAGGAAATCTTAATAATGTTGTCTATCCATGTACCTCCGTGATTTCCATATGTACCACTAATTAGACTAGCTCTTTACCAAGCTTTTTTTCTCATACTCATATGTTAGTCCTAGGAATTTAGCTGATGTTGTTACCTTGAAAAATAAGGTTCCATCCAAATATAGTTCAGGTTTGGTGCTACTTGTTAAGTTTAGTGAAAAGTATTACTTTGGCTTTTAAAGCAAATTTTTGATTCCCCATTTATTACAGAATTATTCTATTTCGTTTAATAATGATTGAAGGTTATATGCCGCTGTTGATGGATTTGTGGAAGTCTTCTAAATTTCAATATCATCTGTGAACTGTAAACAGTAGCTTGAATTTGGACCTTTAAGGAACATATTACTGACATACATGACAAAAAATTATATGGCTCACTACTTCTTCTTGGGGAGCGCCTGCTTCAATAGGGAAATACTCTGAAAGGGAGGCCTCCACATTTATTCTTATCTTCCTATTAACTAGAAAGTTTGATCACGAACTGTATTCTCTGAATTATTCGTTGATTTTCTTTTCTTTGGTAATGTCTTTCCAGTTGTTCATTGCTAAGTCTGAGGGCTCATACCGCTAAACACTGGATTTCGATAGTCGTGGTAAGCATATTAGAAATAGCCCACTAAC
>NW_013680166.1:0-3948 GCF_000517525.1 Limulus polyphemus
GTGTGATACCTTACATTGTAGAAGAACAATTCTAAAGGTATAATACCTTACATTGTAGAAGAACAATTCTAAAAGGTAGTGATACCTTACATTGTAGAAGAACAATTCTAAAGGTGTGATACCTTACATTGTAGAAGAACAATTCTAAAGGTATAATACCTTACATTGTAGAAGAACAATTCTAAAGGTATGATACCTTACATTGTAGAATAACAATTCTAAAGGTATGATACTTTACATTGTAGAAGAACAATTCTAAAGGTATGATACCTTACATTGTAGAAGAACAATTCTAAAGGTATGATACTTTACATTGTAGAAGAACAATTCTAAAGGTATGATACCTTACATTGTAGAAGAACAATTCTAAAGGTACAATACTTTACATTGTAGAAGAACAATTCTAAAGGTATGATACCTTACATTGTAGAAGAACAATTCTAAAGGTATGATACCTTACATTGTAGAAGAACAATTCTAAAGGTACGATACCTTACATTGTAGAAGAACAATTCTAAAGGTATGATACCTTACATTGTAGAAGAACAATTCTAAAGGTATGATACTTAACATTGTAGAAGAACAATTCTAAGGGTATGATACTTTACATTGTAGAAGAACAATTCTAAAGGTATAATACCTTACATTGTAGAAGAACAATTCTAAAGATATGATACTTTACATTGTAGAAGAACAATTCTAAAGGTATGATACTTAACGTTGTAGAAGAACAATTCTAAAAGTATGATACTTTACATTGTAGAAGAACAATTCTAAAGGTATGATACCTTACATTGTAGAAGAACAATTCTAAAGGTATGATACCTTACATTGTAGAAGAACAATTCTAAAGGTATGATACCTTACACTGTGGAAGAACAATTCTAAAGATATGATACCTTACAGTGTAGAAGAACAATTCTAAAGGTATGATACCTTACATTGTAGAAGAACAATTCTAAAGGTACGATACCTTACAGTGTAGAATTTAGCAACACAATTCTGAAGTTAGGCCTAGTAGAGTGTCGAATAATCTTTATAAAATACAATAGAGTATAGTGCAGAAAACAATTCTAATGTTTCTAAACAGTACTGATAGAACAATTCTAATTGGTCTAAACAGTACTGATAGAACAATTCTAATGTTTCTAAACAGTACTGATAGAACAATTCTAATTGGTCTAAACAGTACTGATAGAACAATTCTAATGTTTCTAAACAGTACTGATAGAACAATTCTAATTGGTCTAAACAGTACTGATAGAACAATTCTAATGTTTCTAAACAGTACTGATAGAACAATTCTAATGTTTCTAAACAGTACTGATAGAACAATTCTAATGTTTCTAAACAGTACTGATAGAACAGTTCTAATGTTTCTAAACAGTACTGATAGAACAATTCTAATGTTTCTAAACAGTACTGATAGAACAATTCTAATTTTTCTAAACAGTACTGATAGAACAATTCTAATTTTTCCAAACAGTACTGATAGAACAATTCTAATGATTTGACACATCGTAGATAAAAGAATTGTACAGTTACGACATAGTACAGTGTAGAAGAACAATCACTGAAACTTACTGTGAACGTCTAAAATCTCCAAATATCCGAAGATATGTTGAAAGGTATTCTTATGAAGATTAGTCAATCTGTTCGATTGTAGGTAGAGCCACCGTAGCGAATTGTTGATTGGAAAGAATGCGCCATTTTCAATTTCTGAAATTCTAGGTGGGTGAGAAGATTTGAAGTTAAGAAAAATGAAATAATACAATACTAAGAGAATTGTAATTCAATACATCGTATTACGCTCACCCTAATTTCTGGTAAAGTTTAGACTGCACATGCTTTACACTGTCGATTCACTAAGCCTAATGGTGCTTCCTGAAACAATTGTTTTAACGCAACGACTACTGTTGTGTTATAAATTTTCGAGAAAAATTCACGAGTTTAAATGAACAGTTTAGTAGCCAATAAAATGATACGATTATAAGATCGAGCTCAAATCAGTGGTTAAAGTTCTTTTAAGTTAGTATGCTTCGTAAACTTATAAGACAGTGGCGCTACAGTCGCAGTGATTGAAAATATCTTGCTGAATCTAGTTGATAAAAACGTCACTTTCCCAAAATTCGTTTATTACTTAATCGTCCGATGACTATTAATAAAACCGTAGGCTTCCTGACATGATGAATATGTAGAGATCGAGTGTATTAACCTGTTAAAAAGTCTCGGCTGTGATTTTACAGTAAAACATTTGTTTTACTGAAGGTTATGCTCTAAAGAAACGTTTGTTTTACTGAAGGTTATGCTCTAAAGAAATATTTGTTTTACTGAAGGTTATGCTCTAAAGAAACATTTGTTTTACTGAAGGTTATGCTCTAAAGAAACGTTTGTTTTACTGAAGGTTATGCTCTAAAGAAACGTTTGTTTTACTGAAGGTTATGCTCTAAAGAGAAACTTTGTGTCGTATGACATTATTTTCTCTGTCATGTTAATACTGACGTTAATGAACTGGCTAGATGGTTACAATTTCCTTCTACAAACTGCAACTGGAGATATTTAAATTCGTTTATCGGTTTCGTTAGCCTGTATTAGTGTTAGCATAAGGAGATTATTAAACAAATTAAAATGACTATTAATATTAGTATAATTAGGTTGTAAATTAATTAAAATAACTGTAGTGATGTTAGTATAATGAGATTATTAAGTTAATTAAAATAACTGCTTTAATGTTAGTATAATGAGTTTGTAAAACAAATTAATATGAGTGCTAATAACTAATTGAAATATCTGTAGTTGTTGTTACTGTAAGGAACCGATAGACTAATTGAAATATCTGTAATACTGTCACTATAACGAAACCGGTAAACTAATTGAAATATCTGTAATACTGTTACTGTAAGGAACCGATAGACTAATTGAAATATCTGTAATACTGTCACTATAACGAAACCGGTAAACTAATTGAAATATCTGTAATACTGTCACTATAACGAAACCGATAAACTAATTGAAATATCTGTAATACTATTGCTATAACGAAACCGACAAACTAATTGAAGTATATGTAATACTGTCACTATAACGAAACCGATAAACTAACTGAAACACCTGCAATACTATTACTATAACGAAACCGATAAACTGAAATACCTGTAATACTGTCACAGTAACGAAACCGATAAACTAACTGAAACACCTGTAATACTATTACTATAACGAAACCGATAAACTGAAATATCTGTAATAATGTCACTAATTTTATTAACTTAACAATGTCATTATGCTAAGAACAATTAAAATCCTTTTCTTAGTTCAACACTCTTCACACTATAATTAAGACAGTCATTTTAATTAACTTAACAATGTCATTATACTAAGAACAATTAAAATCCTTTTCTTAGTTTAACACTCTTCACACTATAATTAAGACAGTCATTTTAATTAATGTAACAGTGTTATTATACTAAGAACAATTAAAATCCTTTTCTTAGTTTAACACTCTTCACACTATAATTAAGACAGTCATTTTAATTAACTTAACAATGTCGTTATACTAAGAACAATTAAAATCCTTTTCTTAGTTCAACACTCTTCACACTATAATTAAGACAGTCATTTTAATTAATGTAACAATGTCGTTATACTAAGAACAATTAAAATCCTTTTCTTAGTTTAACACTCTTCACACTATAATTAAGACACCCATTTTAATTAATGTAACAGTGTTATTATACTAAGAACAATTAAAATCCTTTTCTTAGTTTAACACTCTTCACACTGTAATTAAGACACCCATTTTAATTAATGTAACAATGTTATTATACTAAGAACAATTAAAATCCTTTTCTTAGTTTAACACTCTTCACACTATAATTAAGACACCCATTTTAATTAATGTAACAATGTTATTATACTAAGAACAATTAAAATCCTTTTCTTAGTTTA
>NW_013680166.1:4703-6457 GCF_000517525.1 Limulus polyphemus
CTTAAAACCGTGATGAGTGCTTGTATCGAAGATAAACCTGATGAAGGTCATCGTGTAAACAGAAACTTAAAACCGTGATTGTATCGAAGATAAACCTGATGAAGGTCATCCTGTAAACATAAACTTAAAACCGTGATGAGTGCTTGTATCGAAGATAAACCTGATGAAGGTCATCGTGTAAACAGAAACTTAAAACCGTGATTGTATCGAAGATAAACCTGACTCTGTGTAGGTGAGTGCGCTAAAGATAAGACTATACTTATGTAAATAATGAAATCAATATGGACAAATATGTTTGGTACAAGAAGACAGTCCTGTGTTACGTACTTGACACTCAGTTCGTGATAGATACAAGACTGAGTTTAAGAAAGAACTACAAACTAACCTTATCGAGTTTGTTTCACAAACACTCTGTCACGTTCTGAAAGGCTTACGTTCAAAGTTTTGAGCTCACAAAAGTGAAGAAGAAGAAGAAAATAGTTAACTTTTTCATATAATCTTGAACGGCACGTGCACGTTATACTTTCTCCAATACATAAGTAAATATATAAATATTAACCGTTCAGCTGTTTGAATGAAAACACACGAGCCTCCGGCACATTGACACAGGTTTTATGGAATACAGTTAGGGACCATATATTAATAATTTTTGCGTTTTAGTCATTATTACATTAGAGTTGCCTTCGTTCTTTTTTGGTGTAGACAAAGTTAGATTGGTTCGTGCGTTTGTTTTAGATCAACGACACATTGGGCTAACCCGCTGTGTCCACGGCGTGGAATCGAACCCCGGATTTTATCGTTCTAAGTCCGTAAACTTACCGTTGTTCCACCGAGGGACTAAGTTGCTGGAAATGAGAGTCTCCTCCCACCACCTCCCAGAATACATTTGCCATTGTTGTTTGAGATCGAACAGAGAAGATGCGAAAACAACGCCCACCAAGGTGAGGATTTAGGAAGAGCGTTAGTAAAAGCGCTCACCATCAGTTTTTATCACCTTGTATCAGTTAATTTTAAGTGTTAACATATTAATACTCTTAAATAAGTATGAGTTAACTTCCGAAGGCTAGCCGCGAGGCATTTTGAAGGGAACCAATAGTTTGGCTTTGTAAATAGAAACGTACAGTAAAAGTGTTGAAACGTGAAGTTTCGTTATACGATACGACTTGCACGTAGACATTATTTGTTTATTATTAAACACAGAGCTGCACAGCGTGCTATCTGAGATCTGGTCACTGCCGGTGTCGAACCCTGATTTTTTTAGCGTTATCAGCACTCAGACTTACCGCTGAGCCACGGAAAGGCAAGACATAACTAGTGATTCAGTCAGTGTTAATAAAATGTCGAACACAGCTTCAGGGTTATGTTTTTATCGGGTATTCTAGGAGGACTGAATCAAGTTAACATCTTATTATTTTCATTTGTTTTAACGATTGTTTAAAACGTAATAGTTATATAAATAATTTCAAGAAATAATGAATAATTTGTAAAGTTTAAACTTTTACAGGTAAAGATTTCTTATTACACTTTACTTGGATATAGTACACTAGGGAAGGCTGGGAAAAAACACACGAACCGTATCTAGCACACGAACCGTATCTAGATATACAGTATGTTATTAAACCAAAACTAGGGGATGCTGGGAAAAATACTGATGCTGGGAAAAACACACGAACCGTATCTAGATATACAGTATGTTATTAAACCAAAACTAGGGGATGCTCCCCCTAGTTTTGGTTTAATAACATACTGTATAT
>NW_013680167.1:0-5702 GCF_000517525.1 Limulus polyphemus
TATTAAACATAAAGCAGGAAAAACAAAAACTCGTAACCCTATTAAACATAAAGCAGGAAACCCAAAAAAACTCGTAACCCTATTAAACATAAAGCAGAAAACCAAAAACTCATAATCCTATTAAACATAAAGCAGGAAAAACAAAAATCATAACCCTATTAAACATAAAGCAGGAAAAACCAAAAACTCATAACCCTATTAAACATAAAGCAGGAAAAAACAAAAAACTCAATCCTATTAAACATAAAGCAGGAAAAACCAAAAAACTCAAAACTCTATTAAACATTAAGCAGGAAAAGCTTGCAACACATAATCTAAACAAAAAGTACCAAAAAATATCAGTTAATGCAGAAGACTGTTCTCAACAAAAAACAACAGAAAACCAAAAACTAACATACAAATGTCTCCTAAATATAATATACCAGAAAACAGCTGATAAATAGACGTCTCAAAAATATAACATACCAGAAAAACAGCTAATATTTATATACCAGAAAATATCTAGTAACTCAAAACAGGGTTCTAAAAAATAACATACAAGAAAATATCTATTAACTCAAAACAGGGTTCTAAAAAATAACATACTAGAAAACATCTAGAACTCAAAACAGGGTTCTAAATATAACAAGACAAAAGTATTTAGTAACTTAAAACACTGTTCTATAAATAACATACCAGAAAATATCAAGTAACTCAAAACAGGGTTCTAAAAAATAACATACTAGAAAACATCTAGAACTCAAAACAGTGTTCTAAATATAACATACCAGAAAACATCTAGTAACTCAAAACAGGGTTCTAAATATAACATACCAGAAAATATCTAGTAACTCAAAACAGTGTTCTAAATATAACATACCAGAAAACATCTAGTAATTCAAAATATTGTTATAAAATAACATATCAGAAAATATCTAGTAACTCAGAACAGGGTTATAAATATCACATACTAGAAAATATCAAGTAACTCAAAACAGGGTTCTAAAAATGTAATACATCAGAAAATATTCAGTACAGGGTTCTAAATATAACATACCAGAAAACTATCTAGTAACTCAAAATATTGTTATAAAATAACATATCAGAAAATATCTAGTAACTCAGAACAGGGTTACTAAATATAACATACTAGAAAATATCTAGTAACTCAATACATGGTTCTAAATATAACATACTAGAAAATATCAAGTAACTCAAAACAGGGTTCTAAAAATATAATACATCAGAAAATATTCAGTACAGGGTTCTAGATATATTTTAATTTGGCTGTCTGTTTGCTAGAAAAGACAAGTGGTTTTGATCTCGGAATTTGGTGGAAGATGAGTCCTATATAAATGCAAGAATCTGTGAAGCAATGAGTATACTGTCAGTTTATTAGTCCAGTGACGTTTAGTTTATGAGTAAGTTAGGCCAACAATGAATGTAGTTTGACGAAATAGATTAATTAGTTATCGCTGCGTGTACTGAGTTTTGTGGTGTTTTTACCACATAATCCTAAAAAATCAACCAATAACAGAACACTTTACAACAATAACTACAAATTACTGGTAATTCATAAATGTGTTCTAAGTATAACATACCAGAAAACAGCTTGTCTGTTAGTTCAAAATTAGGACCCGCTATTCGCAGATTGTCTTTTTTGTGGGTCTTCCCACCCCTCATGACTCAGCGATAAGTCTGATGGCTTATAATGTTAACTATCGGGTTTCGATACCGGCAGTGGACAGACCGCAGATAGCCCATTATGTAGCTTTGGGCTAAAACAAACAAACATTTTGTGTAGCTTTTAGCAACAATTTTAAAACATACTTGATCACGTAAAACTAGCGCTGATGATATCGCGCCCTCTCGTAAGGAGAAATAAAATTAAGCAGAATAAATTTAAAATAGAGACCTTTATTTTCAATAATTAGATATAGCATCTTGGATTTCATGAAGCGTGAGATCAGGTTGCGTGATTGATTATAAAAAATAAGATATAGCTGAATGAGTTCGCTTTGTTATTCTAGAAAAACAGGCAACCTCGTGCGATGCGCCCGCATATTAATCACGAAAGTTAACCCTGCTGATTATAAATTACAAACTAAATATATCAATATTTTTTCATGTCACTAATAAGGTATGTTTGAGCTACAACGAAGAATTTCTAGAGGAAAAATTGTAAGGTTTGGTTGATTTTATTTTCGGTTTTTTAGAGGATCTTTTTCTTTCTTTATTTTGTTTCAAACTTTTAAATGAAACAACCTCATAGAGAAACTTCTAGAACTCAACAGGAACAACTTAGTAAAGAATAGGGCGTGGCTTAAGAGTTAGCATGTTCGGACTGTGAATACACGAGTTCACGGTTCGTGACCTATTGCGGCGTTTCGGGCTGTGGATGCGCTGTAGAAGTGACGGTAAAATCCCATAATTTGGTGAAAGAATAGTAGCCAAGAGTTGGCGTTTAGTGCTGCAGGCTAGCTGCCTTCTTTGGTAACACAAGAGTAGCTCAAAGGTTGGTGGTGATACTGCAGGCTAGCTGCCTTTCTAGGTGACACAAGAGTAGCTCAAAGGTTGGTGATGCGGCAGGCTAGCTGCCTTCCTTGGTAACACAAGAGTAACTCAAAGGTTGGTGGTGGGTGCTGCAGGCTAGCTGCCTTCCTTGGTGAGACAAGAGTAGCTCAAAGGTTGGTAGTGGGTGCTGCAGGCTAGCTGCCTTCCTAGTTGAGACAAGAGTAGCTCAAAGGTTGGTAGTGGGTGCTGCAGGCTAGCTGCCTTCCTAGTTGAGACAAGAGTAGCTCAAAGGTTGGTAGTGGATGCTGCAGGCTAGCTGCCTTCCAAGTTGAGACAGGAGTAGCTCAAAGGTTGGTAGTGGGTGCTGTTGGTTAGCTGCCTTCCTTGGTGAGACAAGAGTAGCTCAAAGGTTGGTAGTGGGTGCTGCAGGCTAGCTACCTTCCTAGTTGAGACAAGAGTAGCTCAAAGGTTGGTAGTGGGTGCTGTTGGTTAGCTGCTTCCCTTGGTTAGATAAATGTAGCCCCAGAGTTGGCGGTTGGTGCTGTTGGCTAGCTGCCTTCCTTCTACTGTACCAGGTGGTTAGGGCGCTCGACTCGCAATCTGCGAGTCGCGGGTTCGAATCCCCGTCACACCAAACATGCTCACCCTTTCAGCCGTGGGGGCGTTATAATGTGACGGTCAATCCCACTATTCGTTGGTAAAAGAGTAGCGCAAAAGTTGGCGATGGGTAGTGATGACTACCTGCCTTCCCTCTAGTCTTTCACTGCTAAATTAGGGTGGCTAGCTCAGATAGCCCTCGTGTAGCTTTGCACGAAATTTAAACGAACAAACTTTCTAGTGTTATCACTTCAGAATTAGTAACAGATTTTCACATACAGCCCGTTTAGTATGTATTTGGAAATATTCTGAAACAAACAAACAAAACCAACCTTAGCAATATTAATTCATTTGATATCCCTTTGTATAAAGCACGTGTATTTGTACAGATTTGATTCCTACATCATTCGTGTTACAGAAAGTTTTTATTTGTGGCCTTGCTGATCAAAATACAACATGATTAAGGCTTAATGTAAAGAAAAAGATAAAATATCTTTTTAACGATCTACTTAAAAAAAACAGAAGTTTAAAAAAAATAGTCATATTACAAATTATGTAAAACTAAACTAGCTCGCGCAAGTTCTGTTTTGGGTACTGAATGAATTAATTATTATAAATTTAAAGTAAAGTTCGTCGTAACGAGATTAAATATTATGTGATAATTTTATTTGTTTGTTTGTTGTTAAGCGCAAAGTTATACAATGGGGTATTTGCCCACCACGGGTATCGAAACCCTATTTTTACGTCGTAAAATTTCGCTTCCAACGAAAGAATTTACTATCAGTTCCATCATTTTTACCTCCGCCACTAAAGGTGGAAGGAGGTTATGTTTTCACCTCTGTGTGTATGTCTGTTTATCAGCAAGATTTCTCGAAAACGGCTGAGTGGATTTGGACGAAAGTTGGTATACATTTGGACTATGACTCAACTTAGAAGTGATTAGTTTTTGGAGGGTCAAGATCGCAGCAAGGTTACGAAAATCCCAAAAAGTCTTATCTGTTAACATGGGGACCGATGTTTCACACTATTTTTGCTCTATAACTCAGGAAACATGATCGGATTTTGATGACATGTGTAGAGTATTATTACTCATTGTCCTGTCGAAAATGGTCCGTGTCCGCTAATAACAACCGACATACTAACACATTTTCTTATTTTGAGTTGAATATGATCAAAGCTACATGCCAGAGGTAAGCACTCTACTGAGTGTCCCTTTATTTAATAATGGAACAATAAATTATAGCACACAATTCAGTTAAAGTGCTTAATAATTTGGTTTTATAACAAAAGAATTAATAACGCCTTAAAAATTAATTCAATGTCAAGATCACTTGGTTTCATCGAAATATCATCCAGGTGAATGACGTAAGATTCAGAAAGAAACGTTATATTACAATCACACGTTTTTCCAACTCAAGATTCTGTTTCAAGATAAACAGTATACGGCGCACATTTAAAGCAGTTCCATCCACCCCCCCCCCCCGACGAAAGACCTCGCATTGAACATTCTACTTTATCTTTGCAATCACAAAACTCCGAAGAAAAAAAAAAAGGAAATTACTATTCTTAACAAAACCGTGGCCTTCGTACTTGTCACAATATCCATCGTTTCTAACATATATCGTGATTAAAAGACCAAACACAGAACACTTTATCCAATCTTTCGTTTTCGTTATATAATTGTTTATGTTAAGCTGTTTTATTACTTTTTCTTCTCATTAAATCTTAACAAGTACTTATCTTTCTTCTTTACCCTAATCCTCCACGACTTCAGTCTTGTTTCGTTTTAACATTTATCAAATGTAATATAAAACTCACCCACTAATTTTATTGTATCCAAATATAAAAAAGTTTATACTTTCAACACAAGGAAGAAGTTTTACTTAACCCTAGAAATAGGACAGAGACCAGATCTCAGTCAATTTTTTAAACACATTTTTCTAAGCTACTTATGTAGTAAATTACTTGTCAGTTCATGACTTTATCGGTAGAGGGCCCCTAATAACATACGAGTAACAAGTACGTGTATAAAATATTAATATTACAATTAATACTATTAATTACTTCTGGAACCTTCTATGAAGTTAACGTAGAACACCACTGAGTCTTTAACACTGAGATTTTTAAAATGACAAACATATAAACCACACTCGTAGCAAATGGTATAACACGAAGTCGGTAGTCTGAGCGATAAGTGATTATTAACCTGTCAAACGGTTCACTTAAATTTCCATTATCATTAAGCCTAATGCAGTTTATTCATGTGGAAGCTATAGGTTTGATGAGTCCTCAGGTTAACTTTGAAAAAACAACACTATTTACTACTCTCACAACCTGGATTATCTAGTGACAGTGAGGATAACCAGGAGTTATACAGTTAATTTGTGTTACTCCTAAACATATACCATAACTTCACAGTGTTAGTGGTTGACGTGCCTGTCTAGTCTGTTCGTGTTACTCCTAAACATATACCATAACTTCACAGTGTTAGTGATTGATGTGCCTGTCTAGTAGTAACACGAACAGCCTAAACATATACCATAACTTCACAAGTGTTAGTGGTTAATGTGCCTGTCTAGTCTGTTCGTGTTACTCCTAAACATATACCATAA
>NW_013680168.1:0-3298 GCF_000517525.1 Limulus polyphemus
AAAATATTTAGTCTAGACACCAGTATAAAATATTTAGTCTAGACACCAATATTTAGTCTAGACACCAGTATCTAAGACAACATTTCAGCCATTACGCCATTTTTGAATCCAATAAAAAATTTCCAAGAAGAAAGAAATCACTAGACAGTTAGACTTGTTTAATAAATAGTGTAAATTTAAGTAATTATTAGTCAATCTGGTGTCGAGACTAAATATTTTATACTGGTGTCTAGACTAAATATTTCATACTGGTGTCTAGACTAAATATTTTATACTGGTGTCTAGTCTAAATATTTTATACTGGTGTCTAGACTAAATATGTTATACTGGTGTCTAGACTAAATATGTTATACTGGTGTCTAGACTAAATATTGGTGTCTAGACTAAATATTTTTATTTGAATGGCCAAAGTCTTTTTTAGTAGGCGTGGCTTAAACTTTTTGACGAATCACCAGTTTTTAATTTTACACTTCATTAACATATTAAATCTCCTAGGGGCACAACTTTAACTTTGAATTAGAGATTAGTTTATTTCTGTTTTTGATGTGTCTACTGATTCACTTTGAACGTTCAAGAAGTGATAACAATATTATTACACATCGAGAAGACAACATCAGATTGATAAACTATGACGTTCCGGTTACAGAAGTGTTTTTTGGAAAAAAAGAAACCTAAACCTAATCTTCTCACGTGACATCATTTTCTGGCTCACACTTTCAAATTACACGATTTAAAATTTCTGATTATACAGTGATTATGTTGAAAATTGAAAGTAATGCCTAAAGTAAAGAATAGAAAACTACTTAAAAATAGTCCCCCTGGTGGCTCAGCATTAAATCTAAAGGCTTATAATGATAAAACTCGGGTTTCGAGACCCACGGGGCACAGATAGTCTGTTGTGTATCTTTGTTTTTAATTAACATTTTAGAACAGTAAATTTAAAACAACGTAATATAATTAATTAATTTAATACGCAGCAATTTAATTCTTTTTATGAAATAACAATGAAAACACTTCTTTTAGACTCTAGCAGGCAACATTTGGCTGTTCATTAACCAGACTGTTTGGCCAGCAGGCAACATTTGCCAAACCACAAGAAACAAACAAAGTCATAACTAAGACAAATATGGTAACCCTGATGGAAACTTTACTAAGCTAAGCCTAGAAATCGAGACTCAGTATACAGTCAACCATTGATGTGTGATAATGGGTAAATTACTAAAAACAAACCGAAAACTTAATCGCACTAAACTCGAGGCCTACAAAGTGTTTAGGTTATGTTTGCCCCTAGGTTATACATTATCAGGGGAATTCTTCTTCATCAGAGTGATTCTGGCAAAGTACAGAAGAAAATATATTGATGAAGCCTTAATTAACTCGCCGAGTGGATCCAGTTGATCGGTATACTTCACGGTATGGTCACGCGAATTAAATGTATATATATAAATTGATATTTTTATTTATCGTTGCGGGCCAGGCGTCGCTCAGTTGTGAGCGTGCCTGAATTGTGAATCCGGGGGTTCGTGGTTCACACTTCGGCCAGATAACTTTATCTTATACGTAGTCTTATCAGCTCCAAGTTAGGGAAGGTTATGCGAAATGGCCTATGTATAGCTTTGGGAAAGTTTTAAACTAACAAAAAATAAATCTATCTATGCTCTGAAGTACGATCTGGGGGCTTTCAACGCTAAAATTAGTAATTGTTATATTCAGATCACAAAAAAATTACAAGAATTAATTGAATGATGCGTTTAGGAGAATCTAGAAATATGATTAAATGTGTGTGTTTATAATCCTGTAAACATCGGAGAATATTGGGTTTGTTTTGTTTACAGGTCTCGCGCTGAGCCCCACAAGGTCTTCCTTAATACCGTACTCGTAGATCAGCACTCACCGCCAACTCTTGAGTTATTCGTATTTGATCAAATAGTGGGGTTTGGATGACATTCGTATAAAGAATGCACCGCCACAAAGTGCGGCACCGGATTTATTTTTTTGTTTGTTTTGGGTGACGACGAGATGCAAACACCGAATCCTCTGATTCACAAATTGGGCACGCTAATCCCTAGATCACGAAACTCTCTATGAAGTTAGAAAAGGGAAAAATAGGGGCAAATTTTGGAAAATTAATTTTGAAAAAGATCTGTAGCGCTTTGTTTGAGCGCGAGGTCGTGTTCTTCGAAGAAACTGTTATTTTCCTCCAACTGCTCATTGATCCGACAAGACAAAATCGTTGGAATAGAATGTGAGCATTATATTTCACGTTAATAGAACATTATAATTAACTAACTGCCAACAACAAGCAAACTTATCTTAATATAAACACGGGCGCTCCATCCAGAACCCAGTAATCACTCATCGCCGCCTGATGAGGAGCTATCTATGATCTTAATTACGTGATAAGTTAATTCTAAGATGATAGCTTCAGCTAGTTTCCAGACAATGGGAGGAAAAAATAATATAATAACAGTTCCGTAAAACTGTGACAGCTACATTGTTGGTAAACGTAATATAAAAACAATGTCATAAAACTGTGACAGTTACATTGTTGGTAAACGTAATATAATAACAGTTCCGTAAAACTGTAACAGTTACATTGTTGGTAAACGTAATATAATAACAGGTCCGTAAAACTGTGACAGCTACATTGTTGGTAAACGTAATATAATAACAGTTCCGTAAAACTGTGACAGCTACATTGTTGGTAAACGTAATATAAAAACAATGTCATAAAACTGTGACAGTTACATTGTTGGTAAACGTAATATAATAACAGTTCCGTAAAACTTTGACAGCTACATTGTTGTAAACGTAATATAATAACAGTTCCGTAAAACTGTGACAGCTACATTGTTGGTAAACGTAATATAATAACAGTTCCGTAAAACTGTGACAGTTACATTGTTGGTAAACGTAATATAATAACAGTTCCGTAAAACTGTGACAGTTACATTGTTGGTAAACGTAATACAATAACAATGCCGTAAAACTGTGACAGTTATATTGTTAGTAAACGTAATCGTAGTGGTCAATAAAATAATTAAAATTGGATGCTAGAAAACACTAACCATGATGCTTAATGACAGTATCTGAGTAATACGGGCTTTACGTGATATAGTTCGACGTACAATAAAATAAAATTTGTAAAACGCGATGAAAATAAGTATAAAGTCAGTTTGGCAACTTCTTTAGGAGGCCAACGTTTGTTTGTTTGTTTTGAATTTCGCTCAAAGCTACACGAGGGCTATCTGCACTAGCCGTCCATAATTTAGCAGTGTAAGACTAGATGGAAGGTAAC
>NW_013680168.1:4167-6570 GCF_000517525.1 Limulus polyphemus
GATTCATGTCGCTCTACACGCTGTTTATTTGTTATTGTTATTCTACTGTTACTCCGACTGATTCATGTCGCTCTACACGCTGTTTATTTGTTATTGTTATTCTACTGTTACTCCGACTGATTCATGTCGCTCTACAAGCTGTTTATTTGTTATGGTTATTCTACTGTTACTCCGACTGATTCATGTCGCTCTACACACTGTTTATTTGTTATTGTTATTCTACTGTTACTCCGACTGATTCATGTCGCTCTACAAGCTGTTTATTTGTTATGGTTATTCTACTGTTACTCCGACTGATTCATGTCGCTCTACAAGCTATTTATTTGTTATTCTACTGTTACCCCGACTGATTCATGTCCTTCATCTTTCCCTCAATAATGATTTTTATTTTAGAAATAGTTTCTTATCATTAGGCGCGTTAAGTTATTAGGAGATGTGATTTTAGAAACACATTTAATAGACCACTTAATCTCGCCGTTAGCTGTCCCGAACAAATTGTATTTGTGATCTTGGAGAGCAAAGTAAGATGGCGGAGAAATTGCGGTGTTGACAGACGACATTAAAGACAACAATTCGGCCAATCAGAGTAAGGTAAAAGAATGTATTTATTTTTATTAAAACCGATTTTGTGATGTTAACAATTGTGTTAGTGTTAACAATGAGCGAGTCTTTAAGTTACAAATGTAGAGCACTCTTTACGCTGTAGCAATTCTAATTACGAGCTAAATAATAACTTAGTGCGCCCTCTACGTCACGTTCCATTAACACGTGTAAACATTTAATCTCGTACTCATAACGCTACGATATCTATTACAAACGGTTCCGATTGTTGCCTATAGTTAGGGCTAGCTGCCTGATCGTACATTTTACTTACGAGGATATTTCCGAGGATGGAGGGAGACTGTGTGTTTTGTTTGTTTGTTGTTAAGCGCCATCTGGGGGCTAAAAACAACTGCATTTTCAGTTTCGACCTATTGGAGATTAAATTGTTCGAACCTCAATTTTTGAAGAGGTTTTAAATGGAAGACAACGAAAACGAAGATACGAACACAATGCCCTCAGTTAATGGAGCCGCCAGGTTTGTGTGCCGGACAGTGGATCCGAGGGTTCTAAGTTCGAGTCCCTTTGGCGAGAAAACAATCACGTTTCCAATTTGGGTCGTGGGTGCGTTAGAAAAGTGAAAGGTCATATCGCATTATTCGATTAGAGTTGCCCAAGGGTGGGCGATGGGTGCTGTTGGCTAGCTGTCTTCCCACTAGTCTATCAGTTCAATATTAGGGACGATAAGAGTTGCCCAAGGGTGGGTGATGGGTGCTGTTGGCTAGCTGTCTTCCCACTAGTCTATCAGTTCAATATTAGGGACGATAAGAGTTGCCCAAGGGTGGGCGATGGGTGCTGTTGGCTAGCTGTCTTCCCACTAGTCTATCAGTTCAATATTAGGGACGATTAGAGTTGCCCAAGGGTGGGCGATGGGTGCTGTTGGCTAGCTGTCTTCCCACTAGTCTATCAGTTCAATATTAGGGACGACTATGGGCAATCATCCCATTCTGCGCGAAACGAGTTAATAATTTCTACCGTTTCGTTACTGGGGGGTGGGGCATCGTATATGTTTGTGTCTATTACACCCCTCAGTAATTACTTACTTCCACGTGAAGTACGGAGAGTAACTAGTGGCCCGAAATGTGGTCGAAGTTGTGTTTACATTTTTAACCTATAATGTTAGGGTCCTTGTAAGCAGAAGTTGGAGACCCACTGTCGAAAGACAGTTAGAAACGTGGTTAAAAAGGCCCATCCAAGGGTTATTCTAGGGTTAACGTGCTAGGTTATAAGATTTATGGCTTTATCCACGTGCACGAACACGGACACAGAGCGGATTAAGAAGAATTTATGGCTTCGATTCTCAAGGTCTCTGCAGAAGAGCGTTTTGTTTTCAGTCTTTTAGTATTAGGTATACATATACATAATATATATATAGGTGCTTACAGAACCAAATAATAAATCACTGGAATACTAGGGTCAAAGAAGAAAGTGAGAAAGTAGTTAGTACAGTACATTGTTACATGTTACTATAAGTATCAGTTATATTACATTGTTATATCAAGAAAAGACAATAGTGTTACATGTTACTATAAGTATCAATTATATGACACTGTTGTATCAAGAAAAGATAACAGTGTTACATGTTACTATAAGTATCAGTTATATGACATTGTTGTATCAAGAAAAGATAACAGTGTTACATGTTACTATAAGTATCAATTATATTACATTGTTGTATCCAGAAAAGATAACAGTGTTACATGTTACTATAAGTATCAGTTATATATCATTGTTGTATCAAGAAAAGATAACAGTGTTACATGTTACTATAAGTATCAGTTATATATCATTGTTGTATCAAGA
>NW_013680169.1:0-2867 GCF_000517525.1 Limulus polyphemus
TTGCTGCTCTTGTATTGCTGCCATCAAGTCTGCTAAACTGTAGTTTGATTTTCCGCCTCTCGTTTCCATTTTTTTTCGTTCCACTTCTGATACCAATTTGTTACGTCTCCGTTTTTTAATTAACTTTCCGTAACTTCGTTCCGACGAAACTTTGGCGACACAAGTTCTTTACTTAATAAAACTGGTTTATTCTTTCCGAATACAACTTTACGATACACTTATTTTCAACAATCGCGCTAAAACAAACGCTATATCAACGAACGTCAATAATACTTCTGACTTCAATTCAATTACTCACTATCTTCACACACATTACATTCTTCCATCACGTTGTCACCCTCTCTTATATACCAAACTACCCTATATCTAGTAAATACTAGAGCATTCGCCAAGGTACAGGATAGTTCTAGAAAATAGGTGGCGCCACACCAGTCACGTGACCTCGATGACGCAACAATATATACAAACAGACATAAGAAAACCAACATGATATCTGTTACTAATAGTCTTATCTGTACATTCTGTTAGACTACTAATGTACTTATTTATATATATATATATATATATATAGATATATATATACAAACAGACATAAGAAAACCAACATGATATCTGTTACTAATAGTCTTATCTGTACTCTTTGGTGTATCATCTTACCGTTCAGTCTCTCTCTTACGAAATACAGGAATGGTTGATTTGCTAAAGGGCTGTCAGGTGATACAGGAAGCAGGTTTCCTATTTTAATTTCATTTTTAAGTTTTTCTGATTCACTTAGAGTCAGGAAGACGTCCGAATATGATCCTTCTGAAGGAGTCCATGGTACACGAGAAAAGTCTGGAACTGTGAAAATACTAAATACATTTCCTCTAAAATCTACCAACTCCGTAACTTGGTCGTCAGTCTCAGAGACTAAAGTGGAATTAGCTGTTGTGCACTTCCATCGTATGAAGTTTGATTTATCTGGAACCAGTCCTTTGGAAGATGTTGTTAAAAGAAGCTTGAAATATTGAA
Organism: Limulus polyphemus; assembly: GCF_000517525.1. NCBI lineage: Eukaryota > Metazoa > Arthropoda > Merostomata > Xiphosura > Limulidae > Limulus > Limulus polyphemus. The sequence goes on from NW_013680169.1 coordinate 1,012, forward strand.
AAACAAACAATTTAATGGTGATTCATCTAAACAGCTACAATAACAAAAATACAGTGCTTGATAGCTTAGCGATATCTTTAAAAAGTAACAATTATTATTGGTAATAATTTTATAGCTCGTCACTGAAATACCTTCCCATGAGATACTTCTGTAAGTAAATATAACTCTGACAAGTTTTAATACACTTGTAAGATAGTGAATTTTATTTTTATTTTGTTTTGGTCTACCGCTAATTTATTATTCCTTCTATCGTTTAGCTCAAGTATGAATTTTTAGTTATTTTAAAGCGATAACTCACTTTCTATATAGAGCACGTTGAATTTAATAGTTTCATTGTGAGTTTACTTACTGATTATAAATATTATTTAATTCCAAGTTACAACTTGGGAAAGAGTTTTTGGTGATCTTTTAACCTGATCTTCAAGTAACGTCCTGTTTCACATCTGTAAATGGCTGAACAACTGTTACACTTTATTTTGTAAATGCTTCTTGGTGATGTGGGTTTGTCATATAATTTTTTACGTATTTAACTTTCATTCCAGGAATTAAAATGAATCTAGTCGTTATGTAAAGGTTTTATTTATGTGCTAGTCTATTCCAAACTTCTGATAAAGGTATGTTAACATATTTTGTATATGGGATAGTGCAAGTGATTACGTTTCCTTTGTATGTTAATATATTTTATATCGATATTTTCTGTAGTGCATGTAGTGTATGATAAATTGAGGAGCCTTTTTAAAGTACCTAGCTTCTGGTGGTTTACAGGATTAGGAAACCAATTTATGTAATTACTGCTGTATGTGTTCTTTCTATTAACTTTAGTGGTGAAGTCTTGGAGGGTTTGTGTGATATTAACGTTTAAAAATTTTATCATCTAATTGTTTTCATTTTCAACTGTGAATTTTCTGTCTTTATACAGGTTGTTTATGTGTTGGGAGAATTTTGTTTGTTCATTTTGATAAGTAAAACCTCGACTAAAGTCATCTACATATCTAAACCTAAATGTAGGCTTATATGTAGAAGTGACTATGGCATGTTGTTCTACGTGATGTAAGGAAAAAATGGCCAAAGTACCTGATATGGATTTTCCAAGATAAGTTCGTGTAACTGAAGGAAGTACGAATCTCTTTTTGTTTTGTTTTAGTAAGTATTGTTACGTCTCCGTTCGTTAGTTAATTTTCCGTAACTTCGTTCCGACGAAACTATAGCGACACAAGTCCTTTCTTAAATAAAACTGGTTTATTCTTTCTGAATATAACTTTGCGATACACTTAATTTCAACAATCGCGCTATAACAAACGTCTCACGTGCTCGACTTCAACAATACTCAATTCAATTACACACTCTCTGACTGCAGTTCAATTACTCACTACCCTGTTCCGTCACGTTGTGACCGTCTTATATATACCAGGCTACCCCGAATCTAGTAGTCTCCCGATAATTCATGAAGGTTCGAGAAGGACGTGGCGTGATACTAGTCACGTGACCTCGCTGGCGCAACAGTATTAAAACTTGTATTTCAATTGTTTGAAAGTTTTGTTTTGGTTTTCTGTTGTTGTTACAGCTTAATAAGTTTTTTTTGTTCGAGCCTGGTTTGTTTTAGAACGTTACACATGTATGGTATTGTTACGACAGCGGAGGTCACGTTACCTAGTAACACGTCATGCACTTCTCGAACGTTCACGTACCTTCATGACTTCTCGAGAGCTTACTAGATTCGGTATTCTTGTATATATAAGACGGTCACAAAGTGATGGCAACAGTGTGCGTAATTGAACTGAGTATTGTTGAGTCGAGCACGTGAGACGTTTGTTTGTTATAGCGCGACTGTTGAAATTAAGTGTATCGCAAAGTTA
>NW_013680169.1:2969-5803 GCF_000517525.1 Limulus polyphemus
AGACGTAACAGTATACAAAAGACGAAATAAACATAGACAATTCAATTTTTAAGATCTGTAACAACTTACCAAACACACAATACAGTATTGAGTATAAATTCTGGTGATGGATATTTATTTTTTCAATTATCAAGAATTAAAAAAATTGAAAAAATAAATATCCCTCACCAGAATTTAGTATAAATTTTATATATATTATTTTTAAAACATTGTAACTTGTTACAACAACTAAAACGTTACTGTTATATTTTATTTAGTATACAATTTTATGTATAATATTTTTTAAACGTTGTAAGTTGTTACAACAACTAAAAAGTTACTGTTTATAAACTACACTGTTTGTTTATAGAAGCTCATTGCTGTCTTTTCTGTCTTAAAAATATATGTCTGAAAATCCTTGTTTATTTTGCCTCACCAAGATTAACATTATCTTAAATATACTTGACATTTTATATTGTAACTGTGCTTTATAGTATATTTTTAGCTTGCATTGATCTACTGAAGAACACAATTATTTGGTCTGTCACACAACATAACCAACTATATATTTTACATCAGTGATTTAGTAGTTAATATTACAGTGTTACCAGATGTCCGTTGTAACTTGGTTCAGATTTAAAAAGACTATAAGAATACATGCAAGTGAGTTAATTGGAGAATTCTACTGAATATCACGGTTTTCGTGTAAACGCTTTCAATAGTTGGTAATGTTGTGTTGATAACGTTCAAGTTAGCAAACGACTTCACTCAAGATAAAACTGATCAAGTCCAAACACAAGTTATGGTAGGGACTCTATCAAGTGTTTGGACTTGATTTTTTTATAGTTATAGGAAAGGCTACTCTGACAGATAATTGTTATTTTTATCACTTTAACGGTAGAACTGTACATGATAGACATAACGTGAGTTTTGACCACAGAACGTATTTCCCTGTAGCTCTCTGGTTATCACTTCTAAGTATATCTTCTTGTAGTGTTTTTAAAAAGTTCCAGTGGCACAGCGATAAGTCTGAAAGCTTATAACGCTAAAATCCAGGTTTCGAAACTCATGAAAGGTGAGAACAGCACTAATAGCCCATATTGTAGTTTTTGCGCTTAGCAACAAACAAGGCAAACGTCTCGTAAATGAATTACACCAAAATTTGGATTTATAAAAGGATTAGATTAGGATTGTGTTTGTTTTAAACACAAGAGGTTTAGAATCGTTCGTGTTTGTTTTAAACACAAGAGGATTAGAATCGTTCGTGTTTGTTTTAAGCATAAGAGGATTACAATCGTTCGTGTTTGTTTTAAGCATAAGAGGATTACAATCCTCCGTGTTTGTTTTAAGCATAAGAGGATTACAATCGTTCGTGTTTGTTTTAAACACAAGAGGATTAGAATCATTCGTGTTTGTTTAAGCATAAGAGGATTGCAATCATTCGTGTTTGTTTTAAACACAAGAGGATTACAATCGTTCGTGTTTGTTTTAAACACAAGAGGATTAGAATCATTCGTGTTTGTTTTAAACACAAGAGGATTACAATCGTTCGTGTTTGTTTTAAACAGCTCAGTGACAAACTAAGGAGGATATCCTCGTTACCATGTTCATTACCTACACTCTCTATGATGTTTTAAGACAGTTTTCAATTACTGAATTACGTGAACGACGAGGATGAACGGGCAAAAGCTGCTTGAAATCACCTCTAGAATTAAAGTAGCATATAAGTGTAAAAAAATATCACAATTTAATTGTTTGAATCCTTAAGGGTATACATTTAACAATTTGTACGATGTGGTATATCTTTTTTCACCCAGTCAAAGTGTGAAAATAGACATTCTCAAGTGGCTTTTAACTCATAACTTCACATCTGTTGAAGCTATAGACTTCGCAATTGCATTATCATTGTATCTATATTGTGTACTATATTGTATCTATAGTGTGTACTAGTTGATTAGAGATATGGTTTATATTAAATGACCATTAACGAGTCACTGTAGCATATGTCCTACTTAGGACATACTCATTAGTGCTGTAATTTGACCTTAAACTAATTTTCAGTTTTCCTTATTCAGACTAATTCTTTACAACATATCAAAGTCTGGACCTATTTTCAGAAGTATTCAGTCATGTTATCAGGAATATAAGATATTTCTGTGTTTTTATAATATGCCAACTAGCCACGGTGTTAATGTTACACAGCATGTGCCAGAATAGGCCTTTGTACCTATTTCAATATATATTCATACAAAAAGCATAGTATGAAGATATTTTTTTCTGATAAAAAGGCTGAAACCTAAATAACACTGTGTAAAGGGTATATGTCACCAAACCTAGATAATACTGTGTAAAGGGTATATGTCACCAAACCTAGATAAAGTTATACAAAGGGTACATGTCACCAAACCTAGATAACACTGTGTAAAGGGTACATGTCACCAAACCTAGATAACACTGTGTAAAGGGTACATGTCACCAAACCTAGATAACACTATCTAAAGGGTACATGTCTCCAAACCTAGATAATACTGTGTAAAGGGTATATGTCACCAAACCTAGATAATACTGTGTAAAGGGTATATGTCACCAAACCTAGATAAAGTTATACAAAGGGTATATGTTACCAAACCTAGATAACACTGTGTAAAGGGTACATGTCTCCAAACCTAGATAATACTGTGTAAAGGGTATATGTCACCAAACCTAGATAAAGTTATACAAAGGGTATATGTTACCAAACCTAGATAACACTGTGTAAAGGGTACATGTCTCCAAACCTAGATAATACTGTGTAAAGGGTATATGTCACCAAACCTAGATAAAGCTGTGTAAAGGGTATATGTCACCAAACCTAG
>NW_013680170.1:0-2627 GCF_000517525.1 Limulus polyphemus
GATATTAACCCCGACAATATAATTACAGTTTTTATCTGTACAATGTATCAACAATGTATTCAGGATATTAACCCCGACAATATAATTACAGTTTTTATCTGTACAATGTATCAACAATGTATTCAGGATATTAACCCCGACAATATAATTACAGTTTTTATCTCTATAATGTTTCAACAATGTATTCAGGATATTAACCCCGACAATATAATTACAGTTTTTATTTCTATAATGTATCAACAATGTATTCAGGATATTAACCCTGACAATATAATTACAGTTTTTATCTGTACAATGTATTAACAATGTATTCAGGATATTAACCCCGACAATATAACTACAGTTTTTATCTCTATAATGTATTAACAATGTATTCAGGATATTAACCCCGACAATATAACTACAGTTTTTATCTCTATAATGTATTAACAATGTATTCAGGATATTAACCCCAACAATATAGCTACAGTCTTTATCTCTATAATGTATTAACAATGTATTCAGGATATTAACCCCAACAATATAGCTACAGTCTTTATCCCTATAATGTATTAACAATGTATTCAGGATATTAACCCCAACAATATAGCTACAGTCTTTATCTCTATAATGTATTCAGGATATTAACCCCAACAATATAATTACAGTTTTTATCTCTACAACGTATCAGAAATATATTGAACAATTCATGCACACAATATATTTAAAATGTTCTTAATAATAACATAAATAACGTAGTTACTGTTTCATTCACAACTTTGTTCGTACTAATTATTTCTCGATTTTAATCGTAGTTACTTCTTAATCCACAACGACATATTCTCTTCATAATAATGATTTCTCAATTTTGATCATACTTACTATTTGAGTAACAACAACGCTTGTTTGTTTGAATATGTATTTGCGCTATATGTTCCTAATTAAGAGGTGATAGATTAGAGGGAAAGAAACCAGTCAACATTACCCAAAGGCTATTATTTACTAACGAATAGCAGGATTGATCGTCACAATGATAGACTAGAGGGAAAGAAACCAGTCAACATTACCCAAAGGCTATTCTTTACTAACGAATAGCAGGATTGACCGTCACAATGTTAGACTAGAGGGAAAGAAACCAGTCAACATTACCCAACGGCTATTCTTTACTAACGAATAGCAGGATTGACCGTCACAATGATATACTAGAGGAAAAGAAACCAGTCAACATTACCCAATGGCTATTCTTTACTAACGAATAGCAGGATTGACCGTCACAATGATAGACTAGAGGGAAAGAAACCAGTCAACATTACCCAGTGGCTATTCTTTACTAACGAATAGCAGGATTGACCGTCACAATGACATACTAGAGGGAAAGAAACCAGTCAACATTACCCAGTGGCTATTCTTTACTAACGAATAGCAGGATTGACCGTCACAATGACATACTAGAGGGAAAGAAACCAGTCAACATTACCCAGTGGCTATTCTTTACTAACGAATAGCAGGATTGACCGTCACAATGATAGACTAGAGGGAAAGAAACCAGTCAACATTACCCAATGGCTATTCTTTACTAACGAATAGCATGATTGATCGTCACAATGATAGACTAGAGGGAAAGAAACCAGTCAACATTACCCAATGGCTATTCTTTACTAACGAATAGCAGGATTGACCGTCACAACTATATATCCACAGTTGGTTCATAATGTTTCAATTTTGATCACAACAATGTAATCACAAGAATACATTAAAGGTTTTATCATTATTAAATATTTGGATTACCTCATGTGATTTAAATCAAAATTTAGAATCTAAAATCCTATTTGCATGGATTAAGTCGAAAAATCTTTAAATTGTGTTAATATTATTTTTCTAAAAGCTTTGAATTCCATCACTAATCTGTTTGTTATTTTTACGATAATAATAATAATAGTACTGTAACATAATTGCACCGAAAGCCCGAAAAATATAATCGTAGGTCACACCCAGCCCTGTATAATAACAGTATTACTATCAAACGATTATATTTGAAGTACGATTTTTTTTTTTAACTGACAGATTTTTGCGTGGTTTGTATTTTCTTCCCAGACAATCATCGTGACCTTATCTACTGTTACACACAAACACACAGGGTCGTGAGATTGAAGAGTTTCTTACAAACAATAATAGACCTTTGGAACACGTAATGTAACAGTGATTGTGATCTACAGATGCTACTGGACTTTTTCCAAAGATCTTATACAAGACATTACTGCGTTGGTAAACAGAACATATGGAGCCATGTCTCTGACTAAAGATGGGGAATATGAGATAAATATTGGTCATTGAATTCGCACGGAGACTTGGAAAACTTGCAGAAATTTATCTTCGTTTATTGATAAATCCGCTCTCTGGTGGCAACTACTCTAAGTACAAAAATGGAGAATAATGGTTGACAAATCTTATTTTCCAGACTTCGTGAAGTATTTTTATATCGTTTCTGGAACACGACAAAGCGAAATTAGTTTTGATCAAGGTCAGTTTAAAGAAGCTCTGGTCAGTTTAAAGAAGCAACTATTTTTATATCGTTTCTGGAACACAACAAAGCGAAATTAGTTTGATCAACACTGGTCAGTTTAAAGTCTCCTTTAAACTGACCAGAG
>NW_013680170.1:3338-6410 GCF_000517525.1 Limulus polyphemus
GACTTTAAACTGACCAGAGTTGATCAAAACTAATTTCGCTTTGTCGTGTTCCAGAAACGATATAAAAATACTTGCTTCTTTAAACTGACCAGACTTTAAACTGACCAGAGTTGATCAAAACTAATTTCGCTTTGTCGTGTTCCAGAAACGATATAAAAATACTTGCTTCTTTAAACTGACCAGACTTTAAACTGACCAGTGTTGATCAAACTAATTTCGCTTTGTTGTGTTCCAGAAACGATATAAAAATAGTTGCTTCTTTAAACTGACCAGACTTTAAACTGACCAGTGTTGATCAAACTAATTTCGCTTTGTCGTGTTCCAGAAACGATATAAAAAATACTTGCTTATTTAAACTGACCAGAGTTCGGCTAGTGATTGAAGTATCGTAGATATAAGAAAAAAAATTATTTTCTTAAAAAAACTTACGTATTTGGCTCCATTGGGAAAATCTAAAAAATTAGTAAGTAATCATACCGATTCAAAGAAAAAACAGACAAACAAATAACACCAAAATCCATTGTTCAATTTTTTATTATTTATCTTAGCCCTAATTCACACAACGCACTGCTTGTGTTGTGTCAGGTGCGGGATGAGAGCCACGAATTTAACGCTATAAATCCTGAAGCATGGTTGACAGTCACTGAGGGACGAGATGTTGAACCAACGTAATTGTATTATATACTGATGGGTTTAACTATACGGAGTTTAGTCTAATATGTGATGTATATATATTTTTTTTTCGATGAACTTGCGCGGCCTTATTATCTTATTACCTCCATCTGGATTATTGTTAAGCTTATTCGCTTATGACGCTAACATTTGGGTTCAATTCTCTCGCTTTGCGCTTAAAACCAACATATTCGTCGTGTTTGTTAAGATATTTCCATAGGATGTAGTTAATATAACAAGTTTTTTGTTCAAATTATTTCATCTCATTGTATTCTCTAATAAGCACAAAATTGTTGCACATGTGACATTTCAAGGAATAATACTAATTACGTCGAACATAATTAAGTACTTCTTAATAAGATTAGACATTTACATCAGTGAGAATTAGTTAGCTGAATAATTTATTATTATTATTTGAAATATTGTTTAGTCATCTAATATAGCGTTTCAAACGAAAACTAACGATTATTTGATGAATAGAATGTCTGAAGGACTTACTGAAATACTGCATTTTCATATAGTTGACACACTTCAACAAGCTACCTACTTCCTCTATTGTCAGTCACGGTATTCTTCAACAAGGTACTTACTTTCTCTGTTGTCAGTCACGGTATTCTACAACAAGGTACTTACTTTCTCTGTTGTCAGTCACGGTATTCTTCAACAAGCTACCTACTTCCTCTATTGTCAGTCACGGTATTCTTCAACAAGCTACTTACTTTCTCTATTGTCAGTCACGGTATTCTACAACAAGGTACTTACTTTCTCTGTTGTCAGTCACGGTATTCTTCAACAAGCTACCTACTTCCTCTATTGTCAGTCACGGTATTCTTCAACAAGCTACTTACTTTCTCTGTTGTCAGTCACGGTATTCTACAACAAGGTACTTACTTTCTCTGTTGTCAGTCACGGTATTCTTCAACAAGCTACCTACTTCCTCTATTGTCAGTCACGGTATTCTTCAACAAGCTACCTACTTTCTCTATTGTCAGTCACGTATTCTTCAACAAGCTACCTATTTCCTCTATTGTCAGTCACGTATTCTTCAACAAGCTACTTACTTCCTCTATTGTCAGTCACGGAATTCTTCAACAAGCTACTTAATTTCTCTATTGTCCTACATAGAATGCAAGCATGACCTTTGACCAAGAACTTCATATTCCCTATAAAGAATACAAGCGTGACCTTTGACCAATAGATTTCATAATCCCTATATTCAATACAGAATGTAAATGCGACCGTTGACTAACGAATTCCATAAAATTCACGAGTCCAAGGTAACTTGTTTTTTTAGTTTTTGAAGTAGAAATAAGTCAGATAGGCTTCCCCTTGACGCTGAGAGAGAGAAGAAAAGAATACATAATTAGAGTTTAAAAATGATTAGAAAATCCCCCGGGTCTTTAAAGTAGACAAGAAAGGTGTTAAACTTAACGTTGAAAATTTGTTTCTTTTAATCTCCACTGTCATGAAATAATTGCCCAGAGTTTTGGACAACCTAAGTTGTACGTCAAATACCGAACAACAAAAGATGTCCCGATCAAACCTCATTGGGAAATGAAAGATTACTACTGGGGAGAAGGGGCAAGAGAGAGAGAGCAGTTGCCCCACTTCTTTTTATCCGTGAGACATAGTATACATACAGCTTTCACAATAATTAAGCTCTCCCTCCACATATTTTGGTCCCTCCTCATTATTTGATTAGATTGTATCGACCACTCCAGATTATATCGGTTGAATGGAAGAAATATAACGAAACGTCTCCATATGAAGCTTGAAAAAAATAACCTGTCTCAATGACAAATAGCATTTAAGAAACAAAATCCCCAGGTAGACAGCTATATCTATAACTAGCTGAGCTAATTGGAAAAGTTATGATAAGAGAGTTAAAGAAGTTGGACACGAAATCAATGTGTTAAACTGATGGTATCTTGAAGGGTGTTCCGTCTTGAAGATACAAAAAATCTAAAGACGAGGTGCGACGTTTCTACTTAGGTAAGTAATGGGAGCAGAGTTATCAGTAGCCTTGGTAGTAAGAGTAAGGTTATCAGTTGTTACGATAAGTTAGACATGGTTATCAGTAGACTAGGTAGTAAGAGTAAGGTTATCAGTTGTTACGATAAGTTAGACATGGTTATCAGTAGACTGGGTAGTAAGAGTAAGGTTATCAGCTGTTACGATAAGTTAGACATGGTTATCAGTAGACTAGGTAGTAAGAGTAAGGTTATCAGTTGTTACGATAAGTTAGACATGGTTATCAGTAGCCTTGGTAGTAAGAGTAAGGTTATCAGTTTTTATGATAAGTTAGACATGGTTATCAGTAGACTAGGTAGTAAGAGTGAGGTTATCAGTTGTTACGATAAGTTAGACATGGTTATCAGTAGACTAGGTAGTAAGAGTGAG
>NW_013680171.1:0-2568 GCF_000517525.1 Limulus polyphemus
TTTTGTTCCGATAATACAACTTACCCTTGATAACATTTGTTTTTGTTCCGACTATACAACTTGCCCTTGATAACATTTGTTTTTGTTCCGACTATACAACTTGCCCTTGATAACATTTGTTTTTATTCCGACTATACAACTTGCCCTTGATAACATTTGTTTTTTTTTGACAATATAACCTTTCCTTGATAACGTTAGTTTTTATTTTACTGTGCAACCTGTTGTTGATAATATTTGTTTTTGTTCCGACTATACAACTTGTCCTTGTTAACTTTTGTTTTGTTCCGACTATACATCTTGCCCTTCATAACATTTGTTTTTCTTCCGACTAGATAACTTGTCATTGATAACATTTGTTTTTGTTCCGACTGTACAACTTGCCCTTGATAACATTTGTTTTTGTTCCGACTATACAACTGGGTACTTAATAATATTTGTTTTTATTCCGACTATATACTTGCCCTTGATCACATTTGTTTTTGTTTTGACAATACAACCTTTCCTTCATAACGTTAATTTTAGTTTTACTATGCACCTTATTCTTGATAATATTTGTTTTTGTTCCGACTATACAACTTGCCCTTGATAATAGTTTATTTCTGTTTTGACAATATAACCTTTCCTTGATAACGTTAGTTTTTATTTTACTATGCAACCTGTTCTTGATAATATTTGTTTTTGTTCCGACTATACAACTTGCACTTGATAACATTTGTTTTTGTTCCGACTATACAACTTGCCCTTGATAACATTTGTTTTTGTTCCGACTATACAATTTGCCCTTGATAACATTTGTTTTTGTTCCGACTATACAACTTGCCTTTGAAAACATTTGTTTTTGTTTTGACAATACAACATTTCCTTGATAACGTTGGTTTTTATTTTACTATGCAACCTATTCTTGATAATATTTGTTTTTTTCGACTATACAACTTGCACTTGATAACATTTGTTTTTGTTCCGACTATACAACTTGCCCTTGATAACATTTGTTTTTGTTCCGACTATACAACTTGCCCTTGATAACTTGTATAGTCGGAACAAAAACAAATTGTTATCAAGGGCAAGTTTGTTTTTATTCCGACTATACAACTTGCCCTTGATCACATTTGTTTTTGTTTGACAATACAACCTTTCTTTGATAACGTTAGTTTTTATTTTACTATGAAACCTGTTCTTGATAATATTTGTTTTTGTTCCGACTATACAAGTTGCGCTTGATAACATTTATTTCTGTTTTGAAAGTATAACCTTTCCTTGATAACATTTATTTCTGTTTTGACAGTATAACCTTTCATTGATAACATTAGCTTTTATTTTAGTATGCAACCTGTTCTTGATAACATTTATTTTTGTTCCGACTATAAAATATGCCCTTGATAACATTTGTTTTTGTTCCGACTATATAACTTGTCCTTGATAACATTTGTTTTTCTTCCGACTATACAATTTGCCTTTGATAACATTTGTTTTTATTCCGACTATACAACTTCCATTTATAACATTTGTTTTTCTTCCGACTATACAACTTGTCCTTGATAACATTTGTTTTTGTTCCGACTTTACAACTTGCCCTTGATAACATATTTTTTTTCCGACTATAGAACTTGCCCTTAAAAACATTAGTTTTTGTTCTGACTATACAACTTGCCCTTAATAATATTTGTTCTTATTACGACTAAACAACTTGCTCTTGATCACATTTGTTTTTCTTTTGACAACACAACCTTTCCTTCATAACGTTAATTTTAATTTTACTATGCACCCTATTCTTGATAATATTTGTTTTTGTTCCGACTATACAACTTGCCCTAGATAACATTTGTTTTTGTTCCGACTATACAACTTGACCTTAATAACATTTGTTTTTGTTCTGTCTATACAACTTGCCCTTAATAATATTTGTTTTTATTCCGACTATACAACTTGCCCTTGATAACATTTATTTCTGTTTGACAATATAACCTTTCCTTGATAACATTAGTTTCTATTTTACTATGCATTCTGTTCTTGATAATATTTGTTTTTGTTCCGACTATACAACTTGCCCTTGATAACATTTGTTTTTATTTCGACTATACAACTTGCCCTTGGTAACATTTGTTTTTGTTCCGACTATACAACTTGCCTTTGATAATATTTGTTTTTGTTCCAACTGTGCAACTTGCCCTTAATAATATTTGCTTTTATCCCGACTATACAACTAGCCCTTGATCACATTTGTTTTTGTTTTGACAATACAACCTTTCCTTGATAACGTTAGTTTTATTTTACTATGCAACCTGTTCTGCATAATATTTGTTTTTGTTCCGACTATACAACTTGCCCTTGATCACATTAGTTTTTGTTTTGACAACACAACCTCTCCTTCATAACGTTAGTTTTAATTTTACTATGCACCCTATTCTTGATAATATTTGTTTTTATTTCGATTATACAATTTGCCCTTGGTAACATTTGTTTTTGTTCCGACTATACAACTTGCCCTTGATAACATTTGTTTTTGTTCCGACTATACAACTTGCCCTTGATAACATTTGTTTTAATCCTACTTTACAACTTCCATTT
>NW_013680171.1:2578-5708 GCF_000517525.1 Limulus polyphemus
ACTATACAACTTGCCCTTGATAACATTTGTTTTTATTTCGACTATACAACTTGCCCTTGATAACATTTGTTTTTGTTCCGACTATACAACTTGCCCTTGATAACATTTGTTTTTGTTCCGACTATACAACTTGCCCTTGATAACATTTGTTTTTATTCCGACTATACAACTTGCCTTTGATAACATTTGTTTTTGTTCCAACTATGAAACTTGCCCTCAATAATATTTGTTTTCATCCCGACTATACAAATATCTTTTGATCACATTTGTTTTTGTTTTGACAATACAACCTTTCCTTAATAACGTTAGTTTTCATTTTACTATGCAACCTGTTCTTCATAATATTTGTTTTTGTTCCGACTATACAACTTGCCCTTGATCGCATTTGTTTTTGTTTTGACAACACAACCTTTCCTTCATAACGTTAGTTTTAATTTTACAATGCACCCTATTCTTGTTAATATTTGTTTTTGTTCCGATTATACAAATTACCCTTGAGAACATTTGTTTTTGTTCCGAATATACAACTTGCCCTTAATAATATTTGTTTTTATACCGACTATACAACTTGCCGTTGATCACATTTGTTTTTGTTTTGACAACACAACCTTTCCTTCATAACGTTAGTTTTAATTTTACTATGCACCCTATTCTTGATAATATTTGTTTTTGTTCCGATTATACAAATTACCCTTGAGAACATTTGTTTTTATTCCGAATATACAACTTGCCCTTGATAAGATTTGTTTTTGTTCCGAATTAAGGGCTAGTTGTATAGTCGGAACAAAAACAAATGTTATTAAGGGCAAGTTGTATAGTCGGAATAAAAACAAGTGTTATCAAGGGCAAGTTGTATAGTCGGAACAAAAACAAATGTTATCAAGGACAAGTTGTACAGTCGGAAGAAAAACAAATTATATCAAGGGGAAGTTGTATAGTCGGAACAAAAAAAATGCTATCAATGGCAAGTTGTATAGTCGGAATAAAAACAAATGTTATCAAGGGCAAGTTCTATAGTCGGAACAAAAACAAATGTTATAACGAAAAGGTTGCATAGTAAAATATAAACTAACGTTATCAAGAAAAGGTAATATTGTGAAAACAGAAATAAATGTTATCAAGGGCAAGTTGTATACAAGGGCAAGTTGTATAGTCGGAATAAAAACAAATATTAATCAAATTTGTTTTTGTTTTGCCAACACAACCTTTCCTTCATTACGTTAGTTTTAATTTTAATATGCACGCATTCTTGATAATATTTGTTCTTGTTCCGACTATAAAACTTGCCCTTGATAACATTTATTTCTGTTTTGACAATATAACCTTTCCTTGATAACGTTTGCTTTTATTTTAGTCTGCAACCTGTTATTCATAACATTTGTTTTTGTTCCGACTATAAAACTTGCCCTTGATAACATTTGTTTTTGTTCCGAATATACAACTTGCTCTTGATAACATTTGTTTTTGTTCGACTATACAACTTGCTATTGATAACAAGTGTTTTTGTTCCGACTATACAACTTGCTCTTGATAACATTTGTTTTTGTTCCGACTATACAACTTGCCCTTGATAACATTTGTTTTTGTTCCGACTATACAACTTGCCTTTGATAACATTTGTTTTTGTTAGAAATATGCAACTTTCCCTTAATAATATTTGTTTTTATCCCGACTATACAAATTGCCCTTGATCACATTTGTTTTTGTTTTGACAATACAACCTTTCCTTGATAACGTTAGTTTTCATTTTACTATGTAACCTGTTCTTCCTAATATTTGTTTTTGTTCCGAATAATCAACTTGCCCTAGTTCACATTTGTTTTTATTTTGACAACACAACCTTTCCTTCATAATTTTAGTTTTAATTTTACTATGCACCCTATTCTTGATAATATTTGTTTTTGTTCCGATTATACAAATTACCCTTAAGAACATTTGTTTTTGTTCCGAATATACAACTTGCCCTTGATAAAATTTGTTTTTTTTCGACTGTACAACTTGTCCTTGATAACATTTGTTTTTTTTCCGACTATACAACTTGCCCTTAATAATATTTGTTTTTATTCCGACTATACAACTTGCCCTTGATCACATTTGTTTTTGTTTTGACAACACAACTTTTCCTTCATAACGTTAGTTTTAATTTTACTATGCAACCTATTCTTGATAATATTTGTTTATGTTCCGACTATACAACTTGCCCTTGATAACATTTACTTCTGTTTTGACAATATTACCTTTCCTTGATAACGTTAATTTATATTTTACTATGCAACCTGTTCTTTATAACATTTGTTTTTGTTCCGACTATAGAACTTGCCCTTGATAGCATTTGTTTTTTTTCCGACTATACAACTTACCCGTGATCAATTTTTTTTGTTTTGACAACACAACCTTTCCTTCATAACGTTAGTTTTAATTTTACTATGCAACCTATTCTTGATAATATTTGTTTTTGTTCCGACTATACAACTTGCCCTTGATAACATTTATTTCTGTTTTGACAATATAACCTTTCCTTGATAACGTTAATTTATATTTTACTATGCAACCTGTTCTTTATAACATTTGTTTTTGTTCCGACTATAGAACTTGCCCTTGATAGCATTTGTTTTTTTTCCGACTATACAACTTACCCGTGATCAATTTTTTTTTGTTTTGACAACACAACCTTTCCTTCATAACGTTAGTTTTAATTTTACTATGCACCCTATTCTTGATAATATTTGTTTTTGTTCCGACTATACAACTTGCCCTTGATAACATTTATTTCTGTTTTGACAATATAACCTTTCCTTGATAACGTTAATTTATATTTTACTATGCAACCTGTTCTTGATAACATTTGTTTTTATTCCGACTATACAACTTGCCCTTGATAACATTTGTTTTTGTTCCGACTATACAACTTGCCCTTGATAACATTTATTTCTGTTTTGACAATATAACCTTTCCTTGATAACGTTAATTTATATTTTACTATGCAACCTGTTCTTGATAACATTTGTTTTTGTTCCGACTATAGAACTTGCCCTTGATAACATTTGTTTTTATTCCGACTATACAACTTGCCCTTGATAACATTTGTTTTTGTTCCGACTCTACAACTTGCCCTTGATAACATTTTTTT
>NW_013680172.1:0-2535 GCF_000517525.1 Limulus polyphemus
TAAAGATATAGTGTGACTGTATAATAAAAACAGTGAAACTGTACTAAAAATATAGTGTAACTGTATAATAAAAACAGTGAAACTGTAGTAGAGATATAGTGTAACTGTATAATAAAAACAGTGAAACTGTAGTAGAGATATAGTGTAAGTGTATAATAACAGTGAAACTGTAGTAGAGATATAGTGTAACTGTATAATAACAGTGAAATTGTAGTAGTGATATAGTGTAACTGTATGATAAGAACTATGAAACTTCAGCAGAGAAACAGCATAACTGTATAATATTAACAGTGACACTGTAGTAGAGATATAGTGTAACTGTATAATAATAACAGTGAAACTGTAGTATAGATATAGTGTAACTGTATGATAAGAACAATGAAACTGCAGCAGAGATACAGCATAATTGTATAATAAGAACAGTGAAACTGCAGTAGAGACAGTGTAACTGTATAATAAAAACAGTGAAACTATACTAGAGATATAGTGTAACTGTATGATAAGAACAATGAATCTGGAGCAGAGATACAGCATACCTGTATAATAAGAACAGTGAAACTGCAGTAGAGATATAGTGTAACTGAATAATAAGAACAGTAAAACTGCAGCAGAGATACGGCGTAACTGTATAATAATAACAGTGAAACTCTAGTAGGTATAGTGTAACTGTCTGATCAGAACAATGAAACTGCAGAAAAGATACAGCATAACTATATAATAAGAGTTTCACTGTTATTATTATACAGTTACACTATATCTCTACTACAGTTTCACTGAATTTCACTGTTATTATTATACAGTTATGCTGTATATCTGCTGCAGTTTCGCCATTTCTATCATGCAGTATCTCATCTGCAGTTTCACTATTTCTATCATACAGTTACACTATATCTCTACTACAGTTTCACTGTTCTTATCATACAGTTACACTATATCTCTACTACAATCTACTACAGTTACACTATATCTATCTCTGCTGCAGTTTCATTGTTCTTATCATACAGTTACACTATATGTCTACTACAGTTTCACTGTTATGATTATACAGTTACACTATATCTCTACTACAGTTTCACTGTTTTTATCATACAGTATCTCTTCTGCAGTGTCACTGTTTCTACCATACAGTTACACTATATCTCTACTACAGTTTCACTGTTTTTATCATACAGTATCTCTTCTGCAGTGTCACTGTTTCTACCATACAGTTACACTATATCTCTACTAGTCTCACTGTTTTTATTATACAGTTACACTATATCTCTACTGCAATTTCACTGTTCTTATTATACAGTTATGCTGTATCTTTGCTGCAGTTTCATAGTTCTTATCAGACAGTTACACTATATCTCTACTAGAGTTTCACTGTTTTTATTATACAGTTACGATGTATCTCTGCTGCAGTTTCACTGTTCTTATTATACAGTAACGCTGTATCTCTGCTGCAGTTTTACTGTTCTTATTATACAGTTACACTTTATCTCTACTACAGTTTCACTGTTATTATTATACAGTAATGCTGTATCGCTGCTGCAGTTTTACTGTCCTTATTATACAGTTATGCTGTATCTCTGGTGCAGGTTCACTGTTTTTATCATACAGTTAAACTATATCTCTATTACAGTTTCAATGTTTCTATCATACAGTTACACTATATCTCTACTACAGTTTCACTGTTTTTATTATACAGTTACACTATATCTCTACTACAATTTTACTGTTCTTATTATACAGTTACACTATCTCTTCTGCAGTTTCACTGTTTCTATTATACAGTTATGCTGTATCTCTGCTGCAGTTTCACTGTTATTATCATACAGTTACGCTATATATCTACTACAGTTTCACTCTTCCTATCATACAGTTACACTATATCTCTACTACAGTTTCACTGTTCTTATTATATAGTTATGCTGTATTTTTGCTGCAGTTCATTGTTCTTATCATACAGTTACACTATATCTCTACTACAATTTTACTGTTCTTATTATACAGTTACACTATCTCTTCTGCAGTTTCACTGTTTTTATCGTACGAGCATAACTAAAAATAAGAACAGTGAAACTGTAGTAGAGATATAGTGTAAGTGTATGATAGAAACAGTGAAACTGTAATAGAGATATAATGTAACTGTATAATAAAAACAGTGAAATTGTAGTAGAGATATAGTGTAACTGTATGATAAGAACAATGAACTGCAGCAAAACTACAGCATAACTGTATAATAAGAACAGTGAAACTGCAGTAGACATATAGTGTAACTGTATAATAAGAACAGTGAAACTGCAGTAGACATATATAGTAACTGTATAATAAAAACTGTGAAACTGTAGTAGAGATATAGTGTAACTGTATGATAAAACAGTGAAACTGCAGCAAAGATACAGCATAACTGTATAATAAAAGCAGTGAAACTGTAGTAGAGATATAGTGTAACTGTATAATAAGAACAGTGAAACTGCAGTAGAGATATAGTGTAACTGTATAATAAGAACAGTGAAACTGCAGTAGAGATATAGTGTAACTGTATGATAG
>NW_013680172.1:3103-4411 GCF_000517525.1 Limulus polyphemus
ACAGTTTCACTGTTTCTATCATACAGTTACACTATATCTCTACTGCAGTTTCACAGTTTTTATTATACAGTTGCACTATATGTCTACTGCAGTTTCACTGTTCTTATTATACAGTTACACTATATGTCTACTGCAGTTTCACTGTTATTATTATACAGTTATGCTGTATCTCTGCTGCAGTTTTACTGCTCTTATTATACAGTTACACTATCTCTTCTGCAGTTTCACTGTTTTTATCATACAGTTACACTATATCTCTACTACAGTTTCACAGTTTTTATTATACAGTTGCACTATATGTCTACTGCAGTTTCACTGTTCTTATTATACAGTTACACTATATGTCTACTGCAGTTTCACTGTTCTTATTATACAGTTACACTATATGTCTACTGCAGATTCACTGTTATTATTATACAGTTATGCTGTATCTCTGCTGCAGTTTTACTGTTCTTATTATACAGTTACGCTGTATCTCTGCTGCAGTTTCACAGTTTTTATCATACAGTTATGCTATATATATCTACTACAGTTTCACTCTTTCTATCATACAGTTACACTATATCTCTACTACAGTTTCACTGTTCTTATTATACAGTTATGCTGTATTTCTGCTGCAGTTCATTGTTCTTATCATACAGTTACACTATATCTCTACTACAATTTCACCGTTTTTATTATACAGTTACATTATATCTCTATTACAGTTTGACTGTTTCTATCATACACTTACACTATATCTCTACTACAGTTTCACTGTTCTTATTATTTAGTTATGCTCTATCTCTGCTGCAGTTTCATTGTTCTTATCATACAGTTACAGTATATGTCTACTACAGTTTCACTGTTATGATTATACAGTTACACTATATCTCTACTACAGTTTCACTGTTCTTATTATACAGTTATGCTGTATCTCTTCTGCTGTTTCATTGTTCTTATCATACAGTTACACTATATCTCTACTACAGTTTCACTGTTAAACTGTTGTACAGATATAGTGTAACTGTATGATAAGAACAATGAAACTGCAGCAAAGATACTGCATAACTGTATAATAAAAACAGTGAAACTGTAGTAGAGATATAGTGTAACTGTATAATTAGTGTAACTGTATAATAAGAACAGTAAAACTGCAGCAGAGATACAGCATAATTGTATAATAATAACAGTAAAACTGTTGTACAGATATAGTGTAACTGTATGATAAGAACAATGAAACTGCAGCAAAGATACTGCATAACTGTATAATAAAAACAGTGAAACTGCAGAAGAGATTTTATCATACAGTTACACTATGTCTCTACT
>NW_013680172.1:4853-6698 GCF_000517525.1 Limulus polyphemus
TTCTGCAGTTTCATTGTTCTTATCATACAGTTACACTATATCTCTACAACAGTTTCACTGTTATTATTATACAGTTACACCATATCTCTACTACAGTTTCACTGTTTTTATCATACTATATCTCTTCTGCAGTTTCACTGTTTCTATCATACAGTTATGCTGTATCTCTTCTGCAGTTTCATTGTTCTTATCATACAGTTACACTATATCTCTACTACAGTTTCACTGTTATTATACAGTTACACTATATCTCTACTACAGTTTCACTGTTTTTATCATACTATATCTCTTCTGCAGTTTCACTGTTTCTATCATACAGTTATGCTGTATCTCTTCTGCAGTTTCATTGCTCTTATCATACAGTTACACTATATCTCTACTACAGATTCACTACAGTTTTAGTTATTATTCAGTTATGCTGTATCTGTGCTGCTGTTTCATTGTTCTTATCATACAGTCACACTATACCTCTACTACAGTTTCACTGTTCTTATTATACAGTTATGCTGTATCTCTGCTGCAGTTTCATTGCTCTTATCATAGTTACACTATATCTCAACTACAGTTTCATTGTTCTTATCATACAGTTACACTATATCTCTACTGCAGTTTCATTGTTCTTATCATACAGTTACACTATATCTTTACTACCATTTCTTTGTTATTATGATACAGTTATGCTGTATCTCTGCTGCAGTTTCACTGTTTTTATCATACAGTTACGCTATATCTCTACTACAGTTTGACTCTTTCTATCATATAGTTACACTATATCTCTACTACAGTTTCACTGTTCTTATTATACAGTTATGCTGTATTTTTGCTGCAATTTCATTGTTCTTATCATACAGTTACACTATATCTCTACTACAATTTCACTGTTATTATTATACAGGTATGCTGTATATCTGCTGCAGTTTCTCCATTTCTATCATGCAGTATCTCTTCTGCAGTTTCACTATTTCTATCATACAGTTACACTATGTCTCTACTACAGTTTCACTGTTCTTATCATACAGTTACACTATATCTCTACTACAATTTCACTGTTATTATTATACAGTTACACTATATCTCTACTACAGTTTCACTGCTCTTATTATATAGTTATGCTGTATCTTTTCTGCAGTTTCATTGTTCTGATCAGACAGTTACACTATACCTACTAGAGTTTCACTGTTATTATTATACAGTTACGCTGTATCTCTGCTGCAGTTTTACTGTTCTTATTATTCAGTTACTCTTTATCTCTGCTGCAGTTTCACTGTTATTATTATTCAGTTATGCTGTATTTCTGCTGCAGTTTCACTGTTATTATTATTCAGTTATGCTGTATTTCTGCTGCAGTTTCACTGCTCTTATTATACATTTACGTTGTATCTCTGCTGCAGTTTCACTGTTTCTATCATACAGTTACACTATATCTCTAGTATAGTTTCACTGTTTTTATTTTACAGTTACACTATCTCTATTGCAGTTTCATTGTTCTTATTATACAGTTATGCTGTATCTCTGCTGCAGTTTCATTGTTCTTATCATACAGTTATGCTGTATCTCTGCTGCAGTTTCATTGTTCTTATCATACAATTATGCTGTATCTCTGATGCAGTTTTACTGTTCTTATTATACAGTTACACTGTAACTCTACTACAGTTTCACTGTTTTTATTATACAGTTACACTCTATCTCTTCTGCAGTTTCATTGTTCTTATCATACAGTTATGCTGTATCTCTGCTGCAGTTTCATTGTTCTTATCATACAATTATGCTGTATCTCTGATGCAGTTTTACTGTTCTTATTATACAGTTACACTGTAACTCTACTACAGTTTCACTGTTTTTATT
>NW_013680173.1:0-5687 GCF_000517525.1 Limulus polyphemus
TGTTGCCACATTCAGTGTTACAATAAACAGTAACCCACATAAGTACTATTGGCACATCCGGTGTCTTAACACACTCGCCCACCAGTGGCTCACAGTAAGTCGGTAGGCTCCTAACGCTAAAATTCAAGTTTCGATACTCACGGTGGGCAGAGCATAGATAATCCATTGTGTTGGTTTGTGTTTAAAACAACCACTCTCCGCATATTTTCAGGCATTTGTATAGTTCTAAAGCAGGCTTTAAAAAGTTGTGTGAAATACTTTAATACATGTGTTTAATAAAGATTGATTGGACTGGTAAGACGAAATACGAACAGTTCTAGACTGTTTTTGTAAACAAGACAACGTAGTATTACGTTATACAGAATACAAGCGAAGAAACTTAGTACAGTCACATGTTCTTACTGAAACAAACGAATTTTAGAGAGGTGGAAGATGAGGTTTAAAAGTAATTCGCGAAGTGTTTGTTTGTCTGTTTTTGAATTTCGCGCAAAGCTGCACGAGGGCTATCTGCGCTAGCCGTCCATAATTTAGCAATGTAAGACTAGAGGGAAGGCAGCTAGTCAACACCACCCACCGCCAACTCTTGGGCTACTCTTTTTACCAACGAATAGTGGGATTGACCGTCACATTATAACGCCCCCACGACTGAAAGGGCGAGCATGTTTGGTGTGACGGGGATTCGAACCCGCGACCCACAGATTCCGAGTCGACCGCCCTAACCACCTGGCCATGCCGGGCCAATTCTCGAAATAATAAAATTATTATTAATTATGAATGCACTACTGTTTCTTCCTTGAAATTAGGTTCGTCTAATTATGACCAAAAAACAAATAAAACCTACAGTTATGTAAATGATGTTGCCAGTGGAGTAATGAAAGTGTAGATAAGAGTAACGCTTAACAATTTTCAAGACATAAGAATTATCTCATTTTGTTTTAGAAGCTCGCTGATCACGGAGTTTCAGAAACAACAACAAAGGGTTCAGGACTTGTTTTCGTAGAACCAGCTGCTAAGTGGGCTGTAATGATTAGAGGTTTGGGACAAGAGATGACTAGGAATCGTTTCCTCTGTTATGTGACGTATATGTTTTGTTGTTTCTAATTAAAATAAGTGTTGGTTTTGATGGTGAACTAACAAAGTTGTCCATTGCAGCGCGACAAATGGTGGCCAGTTTTTTGTTAATTTAGTTCATCAGTTCTTCCTTTCAAAAAAGAGGAACCATGTGAGCTGTAAGGTGGACACTAGATGTGAACGATCTTTTATTGTACTTTTTCCAAAAAAGAGGAACCACGTGAGTTGTAAGGTGTACACTAGATGTGAACGATCTTTTATTGCATTTCCTTCCGAAAAGAGGAACCATGTGAGCTGTAAGGTGGACACTAGATGTGAACGATCTTTTATTGTACTTTTTCCAAAAAAAGAGGAACCACGTGAGTTGTAAGGTGTAAACTAGATGTGAACGATCTTTTAATGCATTTCCTTCCAAAAAGAGGAACCACGTGAGCTGTAAGGTGTACACTAGATGTGAACGATCTTTTATTGTACTTCCTTTCAAAAAAGAGGAATCACGTGAGTTGTAAGGTGGACACTAGATGTGAACGATCTTTTATTGTACTTCCTTTCAAAAAAGAGGAACCACGTGAGCTGTAAGGTGGACACTAGATGTGAACGATCTTTTATTGTACTTCCTTCCGAAAAGAGGAACCCCGTGAGCTGTAAGGTGGACACTAGATGTGAACGATATTTTATTTACGTATTCCTCGCTGTTGGTACTTTAAATTTAGATATTTTAAACACGGATATTGTGTATACATATATTTTTGATATAATTTTCCACTGTATAACGAGAAAATTATTGTGTAACAAAGTTCACCAAATGAAGGACAAATGTCTCGTGCTTCAACTTGTACCTCAAGCACATTTAATTAATGAAAGGAAGGAAAACCCCGTGGACCGTAAATACATCTAGTGAATGAAAGGGGAAAACCCCGTCACTAGATGTATTTACGGTCCAATGAAAGGGGAAAACCCCGTGGACCGTAAATACATCTAGTGAATGAAAGGGGAAAACCCCGTGGACCGTAAATACATCTAGTGAATGAAAGGGGAAAACCCCGTAAAACCCCGTGGACCGTAAATACATTTAGTGATTGAAAGAGGGGTAAACCCCCGCGGACCCGAACTACATTTAGTGATTGAAAGGGGAAAAACCCCGTGGACCATAGCTATATTTAGTGATTGAAAGGGGAAAACTCCGTGGACCATAGCTATATTTAGTGATTGAAAGGGGAAAACTCCGTGGACCATAGCTACATTTAGTGATTGAAAGGGGAAAACTCCCGTGGACCGAAAGTACATTTAGTGAATGAAAGGGGGCAAACCCCGTAGTTCGTTATTTATAGTAAATGAAAGGGTAAACACTGAACTGTAAGTACATTTAATGAATGTAAGGGGGGAACCCCGTGGAATAGGAGTATAATAACCGAATTCAAAGGAATTCACATGAATATATTAAAAAAAACAACTTTTTGTTAATGTTGTTTTTCATTTTTAACTTCCTGTCTTTTATTACCCAACTTTTATCAGCATGTATGGTTCTTATTGTTCGACTGTTTTTACAACAATCAACGTGAATGACATTAATGACTTGTCTCTAGTTAGAGTATCAGCCTTTTTATCTGGATTTCAAATAGTTTTATTCTTAGGAGCAAATGCTTCATTAACAACTTATAAGACTCAGTCGTTTGTATGTTAGTAACGAGAACTGAGTTTCTGCAGATCCGGCGGTAGCCACCTGGTGTTCAGATGTGATTTGGCTCTCGTAATCTTATCATACATTTCCAGTCCCAATAGTAACCGAATGACGAGGCGTAATTCGAGCCCCTAAACCTTTCCTGAAGGACGATCTATAATCATAGCCACCTGTAGACGGCGTTTTTTACTCGAATGACTTTTACCAAAAAATATTAATAAAAATATTAATGTTTCGATGATATATTTGCAATAAGAACATACAACAACACATAAACAAGTGAAGGGGCAGTATGTAAGCTGATATGTTTATAACCTTTAATCTCTGAAACAACACCCGAAACTTCAATAATTTTGATCACATCATTTGAAGTAACTGTATTCAATTACTGTTCGAAGGTTTTCAATCCAGTCGTAATCGACACCAGTTCAAATATTTGTTTATGCACAATCATCTGCACTGCCTGTACTTGATAGTAGATATTTCTGTTCTCAGGTTACCATGCGGTTAAATATTACATCATAAACGTACTTGGACTTGTGTGTGATGGCTAGAACGTAAATGGGAACGGAAAGCAGTAATGTAGCAGCTGATTGAGAAGAAGAAAAAAGACTAAAATGGAGGGATGAATTAGTTTAATGTTTAGGAAAAGACGACTGCAGGAGGACATTGCCCAAGTAAAGGAACACAACGGCTTAAAAATCTAACGGGAGGACATTGTCCAAGTAAAGGAACATAAGGGCTTAAACATCCAAAGGGAGGACATTGCCCAAGTAAAGGAACATAAGGGCTTAAACATCCAAATGGAGACCATTGTCCAAGTAAAGGAACATAAGGGCCTAAACATTCAAAGGTCGGACATTGCCGAAGTAAAGGAACATAAGGGCTTAAACATCCAAAGGGAGGACATTGCCCAAGTTAAGGAACATAAGGGCCTAAACATCCAAAGGGAGGACATTGCCCAAGTTAAGGAACATAAGGGCCTAAACATCCAAAGGGAGGACATTGCCCAAGTTAAGGAACATTAGGGCTTAAACATCCAAGGGAAGACCATTTCTTGATTAAAGAAAGATAAGGGTTGAAACATCCAAAGTGAGACCACTGCCCTACTAATTTTCAGGGCTGAAAATATCGTATAGACTAGCTTTGTGTGAATGTATTATTATCACTTCTAGCAGAAACGACCCCTACGGGTAGCCGTTAGTAATTACTAATTATGGTATTCACACCTCATTAAAAAGATGTAGAACAAGTTTAGATTTTTCTGGAAAGTACTGCACGGGAAACATGTTCGGATTGTGCTGATATAAACTGTAATGTTTTTATTTATTAAAAGAGATACTCTATTGAAAAAAATAACTCCAGTTTCTCGGTACTACATTTAACAATTATTTCATTATAGATGTAATCAAACCCTCACGTATAGTCCTTGTGAAAGTTGTGTTATTTTTGTGCTGAGAGTACTTTTATTTAAAATTATGTTCTGTGATAAAGAAATGATTGTTGTACATACTGTAGTTATTTTTCTAATTGTTTGAATCTTGAAAACCAATGTGTGAAATTTGTTATGGATTTTTGTTTGTGGTGACATTCAATAGATGGCGCAGGAGTTTTGATTACATACATAGATACTGACATACATGCTACGTCCATTATAATAAGAAGATTACTAGTGGTTACTCTTATATATATTATTATTAGTGGTACTCTGACTAGGATTTTAACTTGGTTTTGTAGGTGTTGACGTGACTGTCAACCAAGATGAGATCTCTGACCACGAAACCTTTCAGTTGGAGTTTGATAAGGCCACCAAACGGTGGTACATTCGAACTATGCAAGACAAGTACTGGACCTTGGAAAGCAGCGGTGGAATCCAAGCCAATGCTCTTAAGGGGTAAGTTGAAGTATGGAAGTTTTCATGTTTGTCCTTTCCAGACAAAGGAAGCTTTAGTTAAAAAAAAAACAACGAACTGTCTCTGAAATTTAGTAGTTTTAAAAAGTTATTTACCAGACCCGGTGGGCACAGTCCACATAATTTATTGTGTGGCTTTTGTTTATCAACAAACAATTATCGGTTTCAATACAAGAAGGGTTAAATTGATTAATAAACCTACTGGACCGATAGAGGTCGTTTGATCGAAATATTGGTCAATATTTTCTTACAATTATCTTAGTCATTTTTATATTTTACCACGTCGAGTTTGTTTCTGATCAAATGTAAATATCATTAAACAGTTATATTGTATTGTAAATTTTAGGATAAAGAGTTACGTTATAAAATAATTTTAAATTAATGATATTTCTTCTGTTACAGTGTATACATATCAGACTCGACTGTCGGAGATTGTTTACTGTCTTAGATTTCTAACTATTAATTCACCACCAGAAATAAATATTTATGTACAAGACTGGCGTTTTTAGTAGCCATGTAGATAAAGAAAAGTTTGAGTCTTGTGTTGTTTTCTATTTCAGTTTGACACGGGGTAGAAAGTGAACTTTTCTGGAGGTCACTAGTTACTGTCATACCAATCGTTTTCTGTTAGCCATGTAGATAAAGAAAAGTTTGAGTCTTGTGTTGTTTTCTATTTCAGTTTGATACTGGGTAGAAAGTGAACTTTTCTGGAGGTCACTAGTTACTGTCATACCAATCGTTTTCTGTTAGCCATGTAGATAAAGAAAAGTTTGAGTCTTGTGTTGTTTTCTATTTCAGTTTGACACGCGGTAGAAAGTGAACTTTTCTGGAGGTCACTAGTTACTGTCATACCAATCGTTTTCTGTTAGCCATGTAGATAAAGAAAAGTTTGAGTCTTGTGTTGTTTTCTATTTCAGTTTGACACGCGGTAGAAAGTGAACTTTTCTGGAGGTCACTAGTTACTGTCATACCCATCGTTTTCTGTTAGCCATGTAGATAAAGAAAAGTTTGAGTCTTGTGTTG
>NW_013680174.1:0-2958 GCF_000517525.1 Limulus polyphemus
TAACATTTTATTTAGAGGTAGGACGTTAAAGTATTGAATGTATTTATGTATTTTCAATGCAGGTAACGTATGGGTATAACATTTTATTTAGAGGTAGGACGTTAAAGTATTGGATGTATTTATGTATTTTCAATGCAGGTAACGTATGGGTATAACATTTTATTTAGAGGTAGGACGTTAATGTATTGGATGTATTTATATATTTTCAATGCCGGTAACTTATGGATATAACATTTTATTTAGAGGTAGGACGTTAATGTATTGGATGTATTTATGTATTTTCAATGCCGGTAACTTATGGATATAACATTTTATTTAGAGGTAGGACGTTAAAGTATAGGTACCTTAAAGTGTCCAATGTAGTATTTCATTTAACATATTTCTCATCAACTAAGAAAACATCATATCTGACAACAGTACTGCTACATGTTTTTATCCTCAGGTTCTTTTGCTGATACTTTCTCCATCACTGAAACCAGTTTGAAGGAATTGACTAAATCACTGAATGCAGTGTTTAATCAGTATGTGATTGTTTCCCGGGAAGAACTGAAGTCTCAAAAACGTGAGGCTCTGTATGTAGTGGAATGTATACGTAAAAATATAGAATCAAACGTACAGATCTATCCAGTTGGAAGTTGTAGAACAAATCTCCATGTAAGAGGGCGCTATGATTTTGACTTTCAGCTGCGACATCTTGATCAGGTAAGGCAGGTTTATAAATAGAAATCATATATCTTATAAGTTTTCTTTGTTTGTTGTTGTTAAGCACAAAGCTACACAATGGGCTATCTGGGCTGTACTCATTACAGGTATTGAAAACCCAATTTTTAGCATTACAAATCTACAGACTTACTGTTAAGCTAGTGAGGGTGCTATTTATAAGTCAGCTAAATTCTTTGTTTAATATCGAAAGACATAAGAAACGAGCATATTAATTTTCAGGATATTACTTATGTGAGAAAAACTGCCGTTTTAATAAATACTCAATTTTAAATAACGAAAGGTAAGGAAAGAACTATAATATAATTGTGTAATTTATTAAAAACGTTTGTGATTTGCAGAAGTTTGGTGTGGTTTGTTTTGAATTTCGAGCAAAGCTACACGAGGTGTATCTGCGCTAATCGTCCCTAATTTAGCAGCAATAGATTATGAGGGAAGGCAGCTAGTCAATTGTTGGGCTGCTATTTTACCAAGGAATAATAAGATTGAGCGTCACATTATATCGCCTCCACGGGTGAAAGAACAAGCATGTTCGGTGACGAGAATTCTATACCTCGACTCTCAGACTGCGAGTCGAACATCTTATTACAACCTGCCACACCAAGCCTCTCAGCAGAAGTCCTGAGAGTTTAGAACATTGATACTCGCAGTGCGTGTAGAGAAGAAACATATCGTGAGCTTTGTCTATAACAAGAAACAACAAATTAAAAATTGTCATCTCTGTATTATATTACTCATCATGATCACTTCAGACAGTAACCTTTTTTTTAACTGTGATAAAAAAAATATATCTAATTGTTAATAATTGATTGTTTCTTTTAATGGTATGAATATTTTGTTTTCTTTTAGTTGTTATATAACCTGGAAATGGATGAATTTCAAGTGACTTGTAATAAGAATAGCATACAGTTTAGGAAGAGCGTATTTGATGTATGTAAGAGTTCTGTTGAAGAATTAGATATGTTGCCAGGAAAACATATAGAAGCTAAAGAAGGTGTTAAGGCCATGCAGATAAGAATCACCAACAACCATACTAATGCTAAAATAAAAATTGATGTAGTGCCAGCTATTGACGTGTCCAATTCACAAGTTGTGTTGAATAAACTGAAAAAAATGCCATTAGTGGTAAAGCAACTGGAGCTGTGTCATAGTAACCTTGACCACCTAAGCATAAGAAAGGTTCCTATTGCTCATATCTTACCCAACGAAGAAAGGAATGTTTGGGAACTTGACCTGACTCCACTTTGCAAACATGTCTTGAGTCGTCTTTTTCAAAATAAAAAGGCCATCCGTATACTTAAATCACTCAGAGATAAGATGGAGTGGTACAAAAGTGGGTTTTATAGCTCACACATATTTACTGTTATTCTGCTCAGCTTAGATTTAGATCCTGATAGCTCACTGGGCAGAATCTTTGTCGAAGCTTTATTGAAGCTGTATAAAGCTTTGGAAAAAGGATATCTGCCAGATATATTTCATCCACATAAAAACCACTTTGAACAAGTGACAACGGAGGACCGTGAAAGTATCTTGGAAGATGTTAGAAAAATTTTAGAATGCATTAAAGATGATGCAAGATGCATTCTGAGAAAGTATCTTGGAAGATGTTAGAAAAATTTTAGAATGCATTAAAGATGATGCAAGATGCATTCTGAACTACTTTCAAAGTAAATAATGTAGATTTTTGAAAGTGGCAGGAAAGTGAACTTGTTACCTTAATTCGATCTTAATTTCATGTTTTGCAAATTTGTGTATTATTATATATATACATAAAACTAAAGCCGTTCAAACTTACTTGATTTGATGCTATGAAATAAGGTTGCTGAATCCTTTCTTTTTAAATCTTAACTACAAAATGTCTAGAGTTATAATAGCTTGGGTATGTTATATTATAATGTCTATTTACCGTATATGTTTCTCCTTCACTCTATGTTTTGAAAACTTAGCATACATTAACAGGGAACTTCCAACATAATACGTTTAAGTATAGAATTAACCAACTCCTATGGAGTCAATATGGTATTCAGTTTAATAATTATTCACACTAACAGGGAAATATACTTAAACTTATTGTATTAGAAGTGGAGTTGGTTAATTCTATGGATTCAATATGGTCTTCAGTTAAATAATTATTCACATTAACAGGGAAATATACTTAAACTTATTGTATTAGAAGTGGAGTTGGTTAATTCTATGGATTCAATATGGTCTTCAGTTAAATAATTATTCACATTAACA
>NW_013680174.1:3958-5766 GCF_000517525.1 Limulus polyphemus
GTTTAATAATTATTCACATTAACAGGGAAATATACTTAAACTTATTATATTAGAAGTGGAGTTGGTTAATTCCATGGAGTCAATATGGTCTTCAGTTTAATAATTATTCAACTATTTTAATTGCTCCTCACCTCAGTTTAATTCACTAGCACAAAGTTGTCATTGGTAAGGTGAATTTTAGAAACACGGATTATCCCTGTGGTAGAGCTATGGATATCTAAGCTGGCGAGCCCGGTTCGAATGCGTGTGATACTCCAAAATATTATATTTTCAAATATTATATTAGCGGTGTGTTATAAATGTGACAATTAATCCTGGGCGTGGATGGTGGGTGGTAGGAATTTTTTTATTTTTTTGAATGGCTGGCTGCCCTCTTGTTTGTATTCCGGAATTAATAAGGGTGAGATACAGACTTCGTGTTTTTTTTTTTAAATCATAAATAGGAAAACGAATACTGTTAACATATGTTGTGTTATACTCATGATGCATTATAAATTTATCCAGATGGTAATGTGGTAATCTTTTATATTAGGATAGGCTTAATGGCATATTAATTTCGCCTTTTCGTTAAAGGCTGCCAAAGGTTAGAATTATTGGTTTCTTTGGTACATTAAATTTTAAGACTTAGGGTTGGTAAATGTATTTAGCATTACTATCAATAAAATTTCTTTTAAACACATTGCATTTAAAAACTTTTTAATACGATTTATTTCATCATGCAAATTAGAATAACTGCTTATAATCCTTTAAGTACAGTAAATTAGTGTCTTAAATAAATTTACCTTAAATATCTAACGATCAAGACTACTAAAGTCCCGAAAATGTTGGTTTGCGGTATTATACCTACTTCAAAATTATCCTGTCAATTATGAGCTGAGATTGGTAAACTAGATTGTGGTTCGTGTTCAACAATAAGTCTTATGATGTAACTTATTGTTGAATGTACGGCAACTGCCTGTTGTAGAAACACTGGTGTATAGGACGACGTTTCGAATGTCTTCTGCCTTTCGCTTTCAGACTAGGTTTCATCATGAATACTCTGCCTAAACAGTCTATGAAAAAAATAAGTTTTATATATGAATGTTTACTATCTAAAAATGTCATACTTCGAACATGGCATTGTATTGAATATCTAAGTGTTACAGTCATTTAATGTCCATCTAATATTGGCTGGTAATTCTTGCTTCACCCTATATTTAAGCTTTTTAAAAGAACACCACATATCATTAAGAAAGCTAACTTCAAGGGGTAATGATAACATTGATTACACTAGAATTATTATGTTTTTAGCTTATGTAAAATATAGAAGAAACAAGTCGACTTTTCAATACATCCTACAACCTTCAAAGTTCCTTATTTAGTATTCTACAAAAGTTTTAGGTGCAATATACCTAGCTCTTTTTGTTGTAGGTTGTCAAGAGAATAATGATAATCAGAAGAATGACAAATGGGCCATTTTGAGCTGATTTTCTGTTCCTTGTAATTCTAACATGCGTGCTTTTTTGTGCATTTTTTATTTACTGTTCTAGAGTTAATCGTAATGGATAATATATTTACTCTTGTAGAGTTAATCGTAATGGATAATATATTCACTATTATAAAATTAATCTTAATAGATAATATATTCACTATTGTAGAGTTAATCGTTATGGATAACATATTCACAATTGTAGAGTTAATCGTTATGGATAATATATGCACTATTGTATAATTAATCCTAATGGATAATATATTCATTATTGTAGAGTTAATCATGACAGATAATATATTAACTCTTGTAGAGTTAATCGTAATGGATAATATATTCA
>NW_013680174.1:5859-6780 GCF_000517525.1 Limulus polyphemus
AGAATTAATCGTAATGGATAATATATTTACTCTTGTAGAGTTAATCGTTATGGATGATATATTTAGTATTGTAGAGTTAATCGTGACGGATAATATATTCACTGTTGTAGAATTAATCGTAATGGATAATATATTTACTCTTGTAGAGTTAATCGTAATGGATAATATATTCACTATTATAAAATTAATCTTAATGGATAATATATTCACTATTGTAGAGTTAATTGTTATGGATAATATACTCACTATTGTATAATTAATCCTAATGGATAATATATTCACTATTGTTGTGTTAATACTAATGGAAAATATATTTACTCTTATAGAGTTAATTTTAATGGATAATATAATGAGTATTGTAGAGTTAATCCTAATGGATAATATATTCACCATTGTAGAGTTAATACTAATGGATAATATATTCACTCTTATAGAATTAATTTTAATGGATAATATACCGAGTATTGTAGAGTTAATTCTAATGGATAATATATTCACTCTTATAGAGTTAATTCTAATGGATAATATATTCACTCTTATAGAGTTAATCGTTACGGATAATATATTCACGATTGTATAGTTAATTCTAAAGGATAATATATTCACTCTTGTAGAGTTAATCGTAATGGATAATATATTCACTATTATAAAGTTAATCTTAATGGATAATATATTCACTATTGTAGAGTTAATCGTGACGAATAATATATTCACTATTATAAACTTAATCTTAATGGATATTATATTCACTATTGTGGAGTTAAACTTAATGGATAATATATTCAGTATTGTAAATTTAATCGTGAAGGATAATATATTCACTCTTGTAGAGTTAATCCTAATGGATAATATATTCACTATTGTAAAGTTAATCATAATGGATAATATATTCACTCTTATAGAGTTAATCCTAATAGATAA
>NW_013680175.1:0-2177 GCF_000517525.1 Limulus polyphemus
AGTGTAGGGAGACCACTATGAATTAAACAAAATACTGAGGATCAAAAGAGCAGGAGACTACTATAACAGAACATAACATTCAAATCTTGGAGTGTAGGTAGATCACTGTGAATTAAACTAAATATTGGGGATCATAAGAGCATTACAGCAGAACCAAACATTCAGATCTTGGAGTGTAGAGACCAGTATGAATTAAACAAAATACTGAGGATCAAAAGAGCAGGAGACTACTATAACAGAACATAACATTCAAATCTTGGAGTGTAGGTAGATCACTGTGAATTAAACTAAATATTGGGGATCATAAGAGCAGAAGACTACTATAACCAAACCAAACATTCAGATTTTGGAATGTAGGGAGATTACTATGAATTAAACTAAATACTGAGGATCAGAAGAGCAGAAGACTACTATAACAGAACCAAACATCCAGATCTAGAAGTGTAGGGAGACCACTATGAATTAAACTAAATATTGAGGATCATAACGGCAGGAGACTACTATAACAAAACCAAACATCCAGATCTAGAAGTGTAGGTAGACCACTATGAAATAAACTAACTAATGAGGATCAGAAGAGCAGGAGACTACTATAACAAACCAAACATCCAGATCTAGAAGTGTAGTAAGACCACTATGAATTAAACTAAATATTGAGGATCATAAGAGTAGGAGACTACTATAAAAGAACCAAACATCCAGATCTAGGAGTGTAGGGAGCCCACTATGAATTAGACTAAATATTGAGGATCATAAGAGCAGGGGACTACTATAACAGAACCAAACATTCAGATCTACGAGTGTAGGGAGGCCACAATGAATTAAACTAAATATTGAGGATCATAAGAGCAGGAGACTACTATAACAAAACCAAACATCCAGATCTAGGAGAGTAGGGAGCCCACTATGAATTAAACTAAATATTGAGGATCATAAGAGCAGGGTACTACTATAACAGAACCAAACATTCAGATCTAGGAGTGTAGGGAGATCACTATGAATTAAACTAAATATTCAGGATGAAAAGAGCAGGTAATAGTCTCATGCTCTTATGATCCTCAATATTTAGTTTAATTCATAGTGATCTCCCTACACTTCAAGATCCTGATGTTTGGTTCTCTTATAGTAGTCTCCTACTCTTATGATCCTGAATATTTAGTTTAATTCATAGTGATCTCCCTACACTCCAAGATCTGAATGTTTGGTTCTGTTATAGTAGTCTCCTGCTCTTTTGATCCTTAATATGTTGCTTAATTCATAGTGGTCTCCCCACATTCCTAGATCTGAGTGTTTGGTTCTGTTATAGTAAGCTCCTGCTCTTTTGGTCCTCAATATTTAGTTTAATTCATAGTGGTCTCCCTACACTTCTAGATCTGGATGTTTGGTTCTGTTGTTTTAGTCTTAAGCAGAACCAAACATTCAGATCTTGGAGTGTAGAGACCACTATGAATTAAACAAAATACTGAGGATCAAAAGAGCAGGATACTACTATAACAGAACCAAACATCCAGATCTAGAAGTGTAGGGAGACCACTATAAATTAAACTAAATACTGAGGATCATAAGAGCAGGAGCCTACTGTAAAAGAACCAAACATCCAGATCTAGGAGTGTATGGAGACCACTATGAATTAAACAAAATATTGAGGATGAAAAGAGCAGAAGATTAAAATAACAGAACCAAACATCCAGATCTAGGAGTATAGGGAGACCACTATGAATTAAACTAAATATTGAGGATCATAAGAGCAGGGGAATACTATAAAAGAACCAAACACTCAGATCTAGGAATGTGGGGAGACCACTATGAATTAAGCAACATATTAAGGATAAGAAGAGCAGGAGACTACTATAAGAGAACCAGACATTCAGATCGTGGAGTGTAGGGAGATCATTATGAATGAAACTAAATATTCAGGATCGTAACAGCAGGAGACTGCTTTTACAGAACCAAACATTCAGATCTTTGAATGTAGGGAGATCACTATGAATTAAGCAACATATTAAGGATCATAAGAGCAGGAGACTACAATAACAGAACCAAACATCCAGATCTAGAAGAGTAGGAAGACCACTATGAATTAAACTAAATATTGTGGATCATAAGAGCAGGAGCCTACAATAACAGAACCAAACATCCAGATCTAGGAGTATAGGGAGATCACTATGAATTAAACT
>NW_013680175.1:2187-5696 GCF_000517525.1 Limulus polyphemus
AGGAATGTGGGGAGACCACTATGAATTAAACGAAATATTGAGGATCATAAGAGCAGGGGAATACTATAAAAGAACCAAACACTCAGATCTAGGAATGTGGGGAGACCACTATGAATTAAGCAACATAATAAGGATCAAAAGAGCAGGAGACTACTATAAGAGAACCAAACATCCAGATCTAGGAGTGTAGGGAGATCACTATGAATTAAACTAAATTTTGAGGATCATAAGAGCAATAGACTACTATAAAAGAACCAAACAGCCAGATCTAGAAGTGTAGGGAAACCACTATGAATTAAAGAAAATATTGAGGATCAAAAGAGCAGGATACTACTATAACAGAACCAGAAATCCAGATCTAGAAGTGTAGAGAGCCCACTATAAATTAAACTAAATATTGAGGGTCAAAAGAGAAGAAGACTACTGTAACGGAACCAAACATTCAGATCGTGGAGTGTAGGGAGATCATTATGAATGAAACTAAATATTCAGGAGCATAACATCAGGAGACTGTTATAACAGAACCAAACATTCATATCTTTGTATGTAGGGAGATCACTATGAATTAAACAAAATATTGAGAGAGCAAAAGAGCAGGAGCCACTATAACAGAACCAAGCATTTAGATCTTGGAGTGTAGAGAGACCAATAAGAATTAAACAAAATATTGAGAGAGCAAAAGAGCAGGAGCCTACTATATCAGAACCAATTATTCAGATCTTGGAGTGCAGAGAGACCAGTATGAATTAAACAAAATACTAAGGATCAAAAGAGCAGGAGACTACTGTAACAGAATCTAACATTCAGATCTTGGAGTGTAGGGAGACCATTATGAATTAAACAACATATTGAGGCTCAAAAGAGCAGGAGACTACTATAACAGAACCAAACATTCAGATCTAGGAGTGTAGGGAGACCACTATAAAGTAAATATTGAGTATCAAAAGAACAGGAGTCTACTATAACAGAACCAAACATCCTGATCTTGGAGTGTAGGGAGACCACTATAAATTAAACTAAATATTGGGGATCAAAAGTGCAGGAGACTATTATAACAGAACCAGACATTTAGATCTTGGAGTGTAGGCAGACCATTATGAATTAAACAAAATATTGTGGATCAAATAGCAGGATACCACTATAACAGAACAATACATTCAGATCTTGGATTACAGAGAGACCAGTATGAATTAAAGAAAATACTGAGGATCAAAAGAGCAGTTTAGGCTATTGTGTTATAGGAAAGACAGTGTAAAATAAAACATAAATTTATAACCTAACCCAGTGAGAAACTAAGTTTAGGGTCTTGTGTTATAGGAGAGACAGTGTAAAATAAAACATAAATATACAACTTAACCTAGTGAGAAACTAAGTTTATGGTATTGTGTTATAGGAAAAACAGTGTGAAAGAAAAAATAAATATACAACTTATCCCAATGAGAAACTAAGTTTAGGGTATTGTGTTATAGGAAAGGCAGTGTAAAATAAAACATAAATATATAAGTTAACCCAATGAGAAACTAATTTTAGGGTATTGTGTTACAGGAAAGGCAGTGTAAAATAAAACATAAATATACAACTTAACCCAATGAGAAACTAAGTTTAGGGTATTGGGTTATAGGAAAGACAGTGTAAAGTAAAACATAAATATACAACTTAACCCAATGAGAAACTAAGTTTAGCATATTGGGTTATAGGAAAGACATTGTAAAATAAAACATAAATATACAACTTAACCCAATGAGAAACTAAGTTTAGGGTATTGTGTTATAGGAAAGACATTGCAGAATAAAACATAAATATACAACTTAACCCAACTAAGCTTTAGGTGTTGTGTTATAGGAAAGCCACATCGGGCTAGTTTCTGTGTTCACTGTGGGGAATCGAACCCCTGATTTTAGCATTTTAAATACGAAGACTTACTGCTGTCCCACCAGGGGCTATTGTATTTAGGTCTTTGGGATTTATGTAACAAGAAAAAAATCCGAGTTGGGTCGTTGTCAGTAAAGATGCTTATGTTACCACTTTGTATGCATCCGAAAATGGGATATTCCATCTATCACCAGATATAACACAGATAAACAAAGCAACATACAACAGAAAATTAAAAAAAAGGGTTATAGGTATAGTGATGTATCATAGAATACATCAAAGATTTTAAATATCAAATCTTAACACCTACACGTTTTTTACACCCAACCACCAATTGTTAAAATAAGGACTCTGCGAGGCCTCTAAGACAAAGAAAAAATATAGCGAGTGGTACACTAAATGCCAGTGTTTCCACCCCTATTCTGAATAGTTGAACTCGTTTTCATGAACTACGTCTACGCATAGCCCGAATACTTAAACACGTTTTATATCAAACAACTTTATCTTAATCTCTAGATCCTCATTCATAGGGAAACTGGTTATCTCAGGCTTTAGATAATCTACAAATTCTTTTATTGATTTTACAAAAACAAAAAACACGCGCTTTTGGCAATCCGCAGAAACACTTAAATACAGGATGCAAAATGTTTATTTTACCAGCGTTTGGGGCATATAATTAGTAGCATATACAGAAACTAGTATTTTTTAGGAGCGTCGGTTGGGTTATTAACTATTAAAACGTTAAGTGCATCCTGACTTCATTATTTAACATAATACTGTGTTTCCAGTTCTGAGTTTGTATTGTAATACCATATTAGATACAGTAATATGGTATCATTTTCCACTACGTATTCAGCTAACATTAGCCGAGGTGGTATCATTTTCCACTACATATTCAACTAACATAAGCTGATGTGGTATCACTTTCTACTACGTATTAAACCAATACAGCCTGATGTGACGTCATTTACTACTACATATTCAACTAACATAGGTTTATTTGGCATTATTTCTACTACATATTCAACCAACACAGCCTGATATGACGTAATTTCCTACTACGTATTCAACCAATACAGCCTTATGTGACGTAATTTCCTGCTACGTACTCAACAATACAGCCTGATCTGACGTAATTTTCAACTACGTATTAAACCAATACAGCCTGATGTAACGTCATTTCCTACTACATATTCAACTAACATAGGTTTATTTGGCATTATTTCTACTACATATTCAACCAACACAGCCTGATATGACGTAATTTCCTACTACATATTCAACCAATACAGCTTGATCTGACTTCAATTCCTACTACATATTCAACCAGTACAGCTTGATCTGACTTCAATTCCTACTACGTATTCAACAATACAGCCTGATCTGACTTCAATTCCTACTACATATTCAACCAATACAGCTTGATCTGACTTCAATTCCTACTACATATTCAACCAGTACAGCTTGATCTGACTTCAATTCCTACTACGTATTCAACTAATACAGCCTGATCTGACTTCAATTCCTACTACATATTCAACCAATACAGCTTGATCTGACTTCAATTCCTACTACGTATTCAACTAATACAGCCTGATCTGACTTCAATTCCTACTACATATTCAACCAATACAGCT
>NW_013680176.1:0-417 GCF_000517525.1 Limulus polyphemus
AGAATTGTTGTACATTAAGACCTGTTGTTGTTGTTGTTTGTTGCTAAAGAATTGTTGTACATTAAGACCTGTTGTTGTTTGTTACTAAAGAATTGTTGTACATTAAGACCTGTTGTTGTTGTTGTTTGTTGCTAAAGAATTGTTGTACATTAAGACCTGTTGTTGTTGTTTGTTGCTAAAGAATTGTTGTACATTAAGACTTGTTGTTGTTTGTTACTAAAGAATTGTTGTACATTAAGACCTATTGCTGTTGTTTGTTGCTAAAGAACTGTTGTACATTAAGACCTGTTATTGTTTGTTACTAAAGAATTGTTGTACATTAAGACCTGTTGCTGTTGTTTGTTGGTAAAGAATTGTTGTACATTAAGACCTGTTGCTGTTGTTTGTTGCTAAAGAATTGTTGTACATTAAGGCCTG
>NW_013680176.1:1142-4666 GCF_000517525.1 Limulus polyphemus
GACCTGTTGCTGTTGTTTGTTGCTAAAGAATTGTTGTACATTAAGACCTGTTGTTGTTTGTTACTAAATAATTGTTGTACATTAAGACCTGTTGTTGTTGTTTGTTGCTAAAGAATTGTTGTACATTAAGATCTGTTGTTGTTTGTTACTAAAGAATTGTTGTACATTAAGACCTGTTGCTGTTGTTTGTTGTTAAAGAATTGTTGTACATTAAGACCTGTTGTTGAGGCTCATTCATTGATATATTTAGATATGTTTGAGTGCAATTTTTTTTCTTCTTCAAGCGAGTTAGTACTGAATACAGTTCTTTCCGAGTCAAGATGGCCTCGTTCCCAGTTTATTTATAATACCAATTTTCACTGCATAAACCGGCGTCACTTTTCATCGATTAGGGAACAGCGGAAACCTGTTGCCATAGTAACTGTCCACGTGGAAGGGATTATCTCCCGATAAAGATGAATAACTCCAGAAGTTCGAACGCTAGGGGGGCAGACTAATGCTAAAACAAAACGTTAGCCTAACCACAGTGGTTTCTAATTTCCGTTTTAGGTATTATTGATTTCCCAAAATAAATGAAAGTTTGAAATAATTTTCGAAGTTTTGATTAATAAACAAGATGAAAGGTAACGTTATCGTCCGTAATACTTAAAATGTCTTCTACACGAAACATAGATAATTTTTTTTTGCTCTGAAATATAGTCGAAGAAGTTTTTTTGTAAATAATGTATATTCGGGTTTATAAAACGTTTATCAGTTTAGAAA
Source organism: Limulus polyphemus (assembly GCF_000517525.1). Classification (NCBI taxonomy): domain Eukaryota; kingdom Metazoa; phylum Arthropoda; class Merostomata; order Xiphosura; family Limulidae; genus Limulus; species Limulus polyphemus. The sequence continues at coordinate 1,905 of NW_013680176.1, forward strand.
ATGTCAATACTGGAACAAAAAACTTCCATTGTAACTACATGAAAATATTAACAAGTTTCTTTAAGAAGAGAAACTGAGAAAAGGTGATTTTGATCATTATTACGGAATGTCTAAAAATTACTTTAATCTAGACCACAGTGGCTCATAGGCAATTGTGAAGGCTAATAACGCTAAAGACCGGGTTTCGATACCCGTGGTGGGCACAGCACAGATAGCTTATTGTGTAGCTTTGCACATAACAACAAACTAATGCTGCATTCTCGTATCGTCAACTTTGCACATAACAAACTAATGCTGTATTCTCGTATCGTCAGCTTGCTCATTATACTCTAGCTAGCAGCGAGTTTTGTAAATTCTAAAATACCTTCTACGACGTTTTGTTATATAAGTATATATTTAAACTTTATAGCATACAGTGCTGTGTTGAAACGTTAAATGTTTGTGTTAGAACAAAACTACATTGAGCTCTATCTGCTGTGTCCATCGTGGGGAATCGAACCCCGGATTTTAGCGTTGTAAGTCTATAGACTTACCAGGGGACTTGAATTGAATCTGATGATGATTAAACCTTGTCGAAAGGTTGTACATTTGCCGTTATGTTAAACTTATGTTAAAGTTTTTCTTCATTACCCATTCAAGCCGACTCCAAGCAATATTTAGTGGGTTCTTCGTCAACGAATTCCAGAGGTAATATATATTAAAAACGTGTATATCTGTCTGTCATAGGAAGGACTATAAATACAAAACTTGGGGTGCGAATCTCATTGCAGTAAAAACGCGATCCGCATCTAGGGGGCTGTGAAAATGAGACAAGAGTTTAACGGTGGGTACTCTAGTTCCTCAAATTTATCATTTCGAAATTCCATCTAGACGGTTCTGTGTAGCTTTTCTTCTGAAACAAGCACGCAAAAAAAGGCCAAGTTAAATTGTTTATTGTTTGTTTGTAATTAAACACAAAGCTACACGATGGGCTATCTGTGCTCTGCCCACCACCGGATTCTAGCGTTGTAAGTCCGCAGACATACCGCTGTGCCACTGGGGGGGGGCGCCAAGTTAAAATGTATATTTATAATTCGCATAATGATAAACAGTTTGTTGTTCTGTGGCGGCGTGGGTTACAGTATCAAAAAGTGCTCTTCCAAAAATTAATAGAATTATTACATGCTTGGAGGTGATTTCCGGACACCAGGTTACTCTGTTCGTGTGCTGGTTCGTTTGTAGATATACATCTAAGTTTTAGTACTTTATTGAAACTTCCTCTCTCCTAGTGGTGGTGAGCAATAACAGATTTGGTTTTGGTTTTGTTTAGTTGTTGTTAAGCGCAAACCTATACAATGGACTAGTTATACTGTGGCCACTAGGGGGCTACATATTTAGTTGGTTTGTTGTTGTTTGTTATTAAGCTCACACAGTTATATGTGCTCTGCCCACCACAGATATCGAAACCCGGTTTCTAGCAGTATAAACCTGCAGACATACCGCTGTGCCACCGGGCGGCTTTAGTTAGGTGAACATTTATTAAAAAAACCATGCCATATACTTTTGTAACGAACCCAAAAAAAAATTCAAATCTTGGCTAGGATTAATAATAAACAGGATTTCATAATGGACTGCAGTTAATTAATTGAAAGACTTAAACCTAAATAAACTGAATTGAATATGTCACTACTTATTAATAGTACCTTATAGTTGAGATATTTATAACTTGTAAGCCAAGCCTACTTGATTTATTTCTGTCTTCAGTCTATATGTCCAACTGTTCGTCATTAGTCCTTGTTAAGATCTTAAACTGATTAGAATGACGTCACATGCGTAGGGTATTTTTAGTACACTCGACGACGGGGATCTGAAGTTTGCATATTCTTTTATACGAGTTAACAATGTTCTTTTAGTGTACCTGATACAGCCTTGCTGACAAGTAAACTTATAAATTACGTTAGATGTCACAGCCTTGCTGACAAGTAAGCTTATAGACTACGTTAGATGTCGTCAGCAAGGCTGTCTGTGACATCTAACGTAGTTTATAAGTTTACTTTTCTTGCTGACTTGTAAACTAAGAGTTCAGTTTATGACCTTGACGATGTTCAATAGAAAATTTTGTGTTTGTTGATGAAGTACTTGAGGAACTTGATGAGATCTTCTGAAGATGGTAAATGTGTCATCTGTGGTAATAAAGCGGTTTGAGTGATGGCGAGCAGTCTTCCAATCATCGATTTTCATTACAACGCAGAAAAAAGGTTAGCCATAGAGGGCGCTCGTCTAGAATCCATGGCGACACCATCAATCTGATCATAAAGATTGTCGTTTAAAAGAAATGAGATTCTTTTGTAGCTTAGATCATCAATTTTAAAAAGACTGATTTCGGAACGGTCAAACTGTCAGAGTTGTTGTTCTTAAAGGTCAGATTAGTCTCCTCTACTGGCATGTTTGTATGTAGCGATTCAGTATCAAAGCTGGCATAATGAACATCACAATCAAATTTCATTCGTTATACTTCATCAGATATATGAAAACTGTCTTTCAACCAGAACACCAGCTCAAGTTTGATTGAAAGTTCCAATATTAGAAACTAGAGGTCGTGATGGACATCCTTCTTTATTAACTTTAGGGACACCATAAAAAAAAAAAACAACTCCTGGATGACTGATCACCTGATTATCTAATGTTCAAACATGGTTTTTTTTATTTAGAATACTGTTCTTTCTACGTTTTATCAGTTGCCTTTGTAAGTTCACATGTTTATTTAAATATTTTCATCTTTG
>NW_013680176.1:5542-7285 GCF_000517525.1 Limulus polyphemus
CCAAAAAAAAAAAAAAAACAAAACTACCTGGATGACTGATCACCTGATTATCTAATGTTCAAACATGGTTTTTTTATTTAGAATACTGTTCTTTCTACGTTTTATCAGTTGCCTTTGTAAGTTCACATGTTTATTTAAATATTTTCATCTTTGATCACACCTAAGCTACTTTCTCAGATTAAATAATAATAATATCATTTGTTTATTAGATTCGTCAAGCCCCCAGTGGCACAGCGGTATGTCTGCGGACTTGCAACGCTAGAAAACGGGTTTCGATACCCGTGGTGGGCAGAGCACAGATAGCCCTTGTGTAGCTATGTGCATAATTAAAAAAAAAAAAACAAAGATTCGTCAAAGCTGTTATTTCGTAGGAACTTCAATTTGAAAATCTTAATACTAGAAATAAACACCAAAATCACACCTTATAACACCAATATGTTTATATTTAATTAGACACACAACGTTTCGCTTCACATCTTCTTCAGGAGCGTTCACTAAAACACAAACCAAAACTGACAGTACAAAGCTGGTGTTATAAGGTCGTTGATTTCTAGTATTTATATGTCTTTTATACACCAATATCCACTACAGAAATTAAATTTTAAAATCTTTTTTTTTTATTCACAATAGTTTTTATACACTGTTTTAATAATTCCATATATTTACCTTTCAAAGTAAGAACGGTTTGTTTGTTTGTTTGTTTTTTGAATTTCGCGCAAAGCTACACGAAGGCTATTTGCGCTAGCCGTCCCCTAATTTAGCAGTGTAATACTAGAGGGAAGGCAGCTAGCTAGTCATCACCACCCACCGTCAACTCTTGGGCTACTCTTTTACCAACGAATAGTGGGATTGACAGTCACATTATAACGCCCTCACGGCTGAAAGGGCAAGCATGTTTGGTGTGACGGGGATTCGAAACCGCGACCCTCAGATTGTGAGTCGAGCGCCCTAACCATCTGGCCATGCCGGGCCAGCAGTGTAAGACTAGAGGGAAGGCAACTAGTCATCACCACCCACCGCCTACTCTTGGGCTACTCTTTTACCAAACAATAATGGGATTGACCGTCACACAATAAGTGGAGTAACTTTTACATTTCGTATTATTACATTTCTGTTGTTACAAAGTATTTTATTATTGTTATTATTAACCCCCTCACTGATAACAAAAGTATTATGTTTTCTAACAGTGCCCCCCCCCCCCAATACCCGCATGACGTCACTGGTCCAAGCTACATCAGAGTTAGACCAGGTTAGAAATAACCTTCAAAAACTATAGTCTACATTTTAAAACCCGAGCTAAAACTTTCTTTTTCGTATCACTCCGCCGACTGGACAGCGGTAAGTTTACGTTAAAAGGTGAACACGGCAGATAACAGAATGTCGCTTTGTTCTAAAACACAATGTACTTTAAATAATCAAAAACAACACTATCAAATTATTCAATAAACAAACTTGTACCGAACTGTGACATAACATTGTTCAACAATTTTATTGTTACGAGTTTTAACAAATATACACACCCTGCTTGTTTTTCCTATAACTCATTCTTTGGTTTAGTTTCAAGGTTCAAAAATCTGTATATTAAATACCCTGCTGATAATACCCTGTAAATAATACCCTGCTGATAATACCCTGTAAATAATACCCTGCTGATAATACCCTGTAAATAATAACTTGTAAATAATACCCTGCTGATAATACCCTGTAAATAATACCCTGCTGATAATACCCTGTAAATAATAC
>NW_013680177.1:0-5683 GCF_000517525.1 Limulus polyphemus
AGACCTGTTTGCTATGTTTGGTTTAGTTTTAAGGTATTCAGTATTATAAGAGAAGACCTGTTTGCTATGTTTGGTTTAGTTTTGACGTCTTCAGTGCTATAAGAGAAGACCTGCTTGCTAAGTTTGGTTTAGTTTTAACGTCTTCAGTATTATAAGAGAAGACCTGTCTACTATGTTTGTTATTGGAGGACCCGGGCAATTTAGACTAGAGCCTGGTGGCAGCCTGGCGTGCGCGGGCGGGCACCAGGGACTGCGTGCATGTTCGATAGCAGGAGGGCGCGTGCAGGTTTCTGAGTGGCTGACAAGCCAGTTAGTGACGTTGCTACACTAACTTGGAGGCGAAGCAGAGTAGGGTGATCATCGTGCAGGAACGGCGTGGAATACTTCAGACCCCGTTATCCTGCCCGGTTGATCAAGGAAACGATTTAGAAGACTCGCCAGGCGTGCTTTAAATCGATCGTTGTGAACATTTCGAACGCGACTACTCCCCTGGCCAACTTCCGCCCGGTCTGCAACAAAGTTCATATATTAGCGTATGGAAAGACGACACAACACGCGCCACGCGGCTGCCCTAGCAGCAGCAGCAGCGGTCGCTCATTATTCCTGTGATGACCCAGAAAGAATTGACGAGAAAAACGACAAATCAAGAGAAGAAGAGACACCCACAAGTCCGAACTCACCCAGCCCACTTCCAGAGGTAAAAACCGGAGACATGTACGACAACTACAAGTCGTGGGCCATGAAAACGTACGGAGATAGCGCCAAGACAAAAACCGTCACCCGTAAAAAGTACTCGCGCATAATGAAGATCCTGAAAGGAGATGAGCATAGCAATGAAGAAAATTCAAAATTCCGGTTCTGGGTAAAGACTAAAGGTTTCAGGATCGGTCCCCCTCCGGCCCAACGATCCGAGAGGGGGCGCTCAGACCACTATCTCTATGTCCCTTGCAGTAAATTATCGGTAAGTAAAAACCTCAAGATTCTGAACTTATTCTACAAACACAACCAATTATTTGTTTTTTACTAAAGAAACTTTTCTGATATTATTCAAACTTGGTTGTTGTTATTATTATTATCCCCCCTTCTCTTCAGTCATTGATTGTTTAGTCTATCACCAGGTGTAAGAATAGTTTACAGGTATTGAAATTATTTGATGCTAATATGTATATATCTACTAGAAGTGTTCTCTTTCAAGAGTAAATAAAACCAAAATTAAGAGTAACGAATATTTTTATTTCTTGCTTTTGGAGTTCATATGTTTGTAGCCTACACAGCACATAATTGTTCTCGTGATTCATGACATGCGCACGTTTTACTGACTAATTGCAACGTTATGTACATTTTAATGTTTACTAACTGACTGACAGACAACGCCCTACTGTGCGAGTGGTTAAAACAGAGGACATATATCTAAATACATCAGTGGTCAAATCAATGCTTTTATGTTTTATCCAAATACCTTGGTAATTACATCTGTCAATGATCTTAATTAGAAAAGTTGGGTAGCTCAATCAATGCCTATTTATTAATCAAGAAGCCCGGATAAATAAATCGGTGTCTATTTTTCAATTAAAAAACTCAATGACTAAATTACCAAAATGACCAACTCTTTGTCTTTATTTGGTCTCCAACGTTATGACTAGTTACCTTTTTTTTATCAAGTTGAGTTTTTAAATACTAAGTAAAATTTTTTACCCCACGATTATGGCATGGATATCTTTAGAGTATAAGCTCGTGATCTCGTGTATGTATGAATCCGTATGTGCTCAACTTGTGAGTAACAAATGAAAGTAGCAAGCCAAAAATAATTATTGATGGCATTTTATTATTAATATCTAAGAGGTGTAACAAGAACAATTATATTTACTCTATTCTCAAGAAGTTTTCAACAACAAAATAGGTTGTTTCTTCAGAGGAAAATTTCGCACGTGGTCTTAAGCGAAAAGAGACGCTCCGATTGCAGTTCATAAAGACAAGGACGTTATTACGTCACAATTACCTAGACAGCTTGGCGTGGCTTTCAGAACTCTGATTTATCGATTTTATTTCTCAAACTTCTCTCTATTCTGCAACATGTAGTATTGGACTTCTGTTCATAGTCCGGTCTCACAGACAGGGACCAAGAATCGCGTCAACAATCAGGTACAGAAAAGTCGGGGGACAAAGCACGTGCTACATGACGAACATTTATTCTACATCGCTGGTTCAGTCTTTTCTCACAGTTTCCAAAATCTCAAGAACCTGTGATGGGAACCAACTTCCAGCTAACTAACTACCTACGCAGCTCGAGTGTATAACTCCAAAACTATCTAGTTAGTTACGTTTTAATACAAATAGTTCCAAACTACGTACCTATTTAAGGTAGATAACTCCCAAGTTTACCACATATCTAGTTGGTTACATTTTAATACAAATGATTACAAACTACCGACATATTTAAAGTAGATAACTCCCAAGTTTACCACATATTTAGATGGTTACGTTTTAATACAAATATTTCTAAACTACGTACATATTTAGGGTAGATAACTCCCAAGTTTACCACATGTTTAGTTGGTTACGTTTTAATACAAATATTTCTAAACTACCTACATATTTAGGGTAGATAACTCCCAAGTTTACCATATATTTAGATGGTTACGTTTTAATACAAATATTTCTAAACTACGTACATATTTAGGGTAGATAACTCCCAAGTTTACCACATATTTAGTTGGTTACGTTTTAACACAAATAGTTCAAAACTACCTACATGTTTAGGGTAGATAACTCCCAAGTTTACCACATATCTAGTTGGTTACGTTTTAATACAAATGATTACAAACTACCGACATATTTAAAGTAGATAACTCCCAAGTTTACCACATATTTAGATGGTTACGTTTTAATACAAATATTTCTAAACTACGTACATATTTAGGGTAGATAACTCCCAAGTTTACCACATATTTAGTTGGTTACGTTTTAACACAAATAGTTCAAAACTACCTACATGTTTAGGGTAGATAACTCCCAAGTTTACCACATGTTTATTTGGTTACGTTTTAATACAAATAGTTACAAACTACGTACATATTTAGGGTAGATAACTCCCAAGTTTACCACATGTTTAGTTGGTTACGTTTTAATACAAATAGTTACAAACTACGTACATATTTAGGGTAGATAACTCCCAAGTTTACCACATATTTAGTTGGTTACGTTTTAACACAAATAGTTCAAAACTACCTACATGTTTAGGGTAGATAACTCCCAAGTTTACCATTTAGTTGGTTACGTTTTAATACAAACAGTTACAAACTACCTACATGTTTAGGGTAGATAACTCCCATGTTTACCACCAATCTAGTTGGTTACGTTTTAATAAAAATAGTTCCAAACTACCTACATATTTAGGGTAGATAACTCCCAAGTTTACCATTTAGTTGGTTACGTTTTAATACAAACAGTTACAAACTACCTACATGTTTAGGGTAGATAACTCCCATGTTTACCACCAATCTAGTTGGTTACGTTTTATTACAAATAGTTCCATAGTTAAATATATTGAGGTAGAATCATTCCTAAGTATTAACTAAGTACTTATCTAATAAGAGCGTTTTGATACAAGTAGCTGATTTTGTAAAATATTCATTTACCTAAGTTAGCTAACTTGGTTTTAATACGTTTTTTAGGCTTAAAACAACTTACAAAGAGTGTATCTATATATAATACATAATAGGTACGTTGGAGAGAACCAGGTAGTCACAGGAATATAGTCGATACGGGTTTGTAACCTGATTTGTTTGTTGAAGAATATCATTATAATGCTCTGATCATAAGTATTGAACTGAACGTAAGTTATGATTTAATTAATGAATGTAATTCTACATAACGAGTCGACTAAAACACATAACATTATAAATCACCTTACTGTTGGCGATGTTTTCGGCCTTAATCCCAAAGTGCAACCATCTTATGATCATGAAGTTAGCGCAGTTAGTTAACGATGCAAAACAGTCTTCAACATTAAAAGTATTATAAATATTATGACTGATCAGATAAAAAACAACAATGGTTTTCACGTGATTAAACCAAATCTTCCAGTATGCGAAATGACCATTACAATGAAAAGTTTCTCAGTAGAAATATTCAGGTGAACGAGTGATATCATAATTAGTCTCAAAATCGTTCTGTGTATCACGACCAACATTCTCTCGTGCCAGTACGATAGAACGTATTGATAAAACTATCAGTGGATTCTGACAAACACTGCTTCTTTTTTTGTATATGAACATATGGTTGCTATACTAAGTAGAAAAAAAAATGATGGAGAATTGTTACGAAATGAATAACACAAACCTCAGCATAAGCTCAAGTATCTGTAAAGTTTTTTAAAAGAGAAATGTTAACAATATATAAATGTGTTTCCAGTAAGTTCTGTTTAACACAGGGGTGTTGACTTTACAATATTTCGGTCAGTTTGTCATACATCCTGTTTAACACATCATCTGTTATGGATGTTGACTTTACAATATTTCGATCTCAAGTATCACTGTAGTTTTAGTTCTAACATGAAACGCTTGTCCAGTGTAACTGCGGTTTTAGTCCCAACATGAAACGCTTGTCAAGTGTAACTGTAGTTTTAGTCCCAACATGAAACGCTTGTCAAGTGTAACTGTAGTTTTAGTCCCAACATGAAACGCTTGTCAAGTGTAACTGCGGTTTTAGACCCAACATGAAACGCTTGTCAAGTGTAACTGTAGTTTTAGTCCTAACATGAAACGCTTGTTAAGTGTAACTGCGGTTTTAGACCCAACATGAAACGCTTGTCAAGTGTAACTTTATTGTTTTGGTGGCCGTGTCCTTTCCTCAGTGAGATAACTAAGTTTTTTATGGGCTGGAGACGGGTTTTCTTCAGTGAGATAACTAAGTTTTTTATGGGCTGGAGACGGGTTTTGGTCATTTCGTATTTATTCTTAAGGCTTCAGTTTCGGAGGGTGAGGTGGGATTTGGGAGAATAGATGAACTGAACACCCATAATAGATGATGTGTTAAACAGGATGTACGACAAATTGATCGAAATATTTTAAAGTCAACATCCATAACAGATGATGTGTTAAACAGGATGTATGACAAACTGACCGAAATATTGTAAAGTCAACATCCATAACAGATGATGTGTTAAACAGAATGTACGACAAACTGATCGAAATATTGTAAAGTCAACATCCATAACAGATGATGTGTTAAACAGGATGTACGACAAATTCAAGCGTTTCATGTTAGAACTAAAACTACAGTAACACTTGGCAAGCGTTTCATGCTGTATGACTAGGATAGATTATTATTCAAGTTACAATTGACGAAGCGTTTTATGATGTGATCAAGTCGAAACGTTACAATAGTTTCTTGGACCACTTCCAATTTGAGATTGTATAACCCAGCATCCTGAAACTAGAAAAACAAAACACATATAAAAAGGTAGCTTTGTGTAAATTTACCAATACTTAAATATTTCTAGTTTTAATAGCACAAAAATAATCTGTTCAAAATGTAATCAATTCGTCAAGTTTTCCACTGATAGCACTAAACACTACAGCCGATGCTGGTTTTTCTTAGCACTAACAATGGATCTATTAAAAGAATGTCCTGACCTGGTCTGGTAATTAGAGCACTTGACTCGCAAGCTGTGGGTCGCCAA
>NW_013680178.1:0-3264 GCF_000517525.1 Limulus polyphemus
TGTCATTCTTTCCTCGTGTATTGTATTCCTTTTAAACCGTAATCATTACTATAATCTTTAAATGTCGTATTTTCATCTTGTTTGTCATTCTTTCCTCGTGTATTGTATTCCTTTTAAACCGTAATCATTACTATAATCTTTAAATGTCGTATTTTCATCTTGTTTGTCATTCTTTCCTCGTGTATTGTATTTCTTTTAAACCGTAATCATTACTATAATCTTTAAATGTCGTATTTTCATCTTGTTTGTCATTCTTTCTTCGTGTATTGTATTTCTTTTAACCCGTCCTTCAATAGTTTATCATTAATCAACAAGCTTGTTTCACTTTTAACTTTTTGCCTTAAAAAATAGCGATTGTTCGAAACGTCACATTGAAAATAAAAATAAAACTATATATTTTAAGGTGATTTATCTCCAAAACCCTAACTTTCATATATATATAGTTTTATAGATTTAACCAACCATTCATCTCTATGTAATATATAATCTTTCTTCGACTTCAGATTCCAGTAACAGGATCTGGCAAGTTCCATTTATAAGTTGTTGTGGTGATCCCATTAGTTCAGAAAGTGGAATTTTCTTCCCTAACATCACATCATACATTCTGTAAAATTAATCCTGCTTCAGAAGTTTCTAAAGAATTTTTAAATACAGATAATTCATGACAAGAGCTGGGATCTCAATTTTTATATCAAATTCCATTACACGAGATCCTCAAGCGAAACCTCTCGGTTGGTTGGATTTGTATGTAAATCAACAGAAGACAGGTCATAATAACATAATAGGTTTCAGTTTTCTTATTCAAATAAAGGTCACTTTCCGCAAGTTTTGTAAGACAAAAATGATCATCGTGGAAGTTGCCATAAATCGTTACATCGATATGAGAGAACGTTAATAAAAGCATTATTGTGAAAATATTTTGTTGTTTCTACAAAGTTAATATTTCACACAACAGAAAACAGAATATCAAACAGATAAACTGATATTATATGATTTTTTTATTATACTTTCTAAAATCGTTCCTGAGCTGTTTATCAACAAATACGAATATTTACAACTTTGGTTTGGAACATAGTTGAACTTCGAAAATAAACATGTAACACTATGTTATTACCTATCAACATGGTATACGTGTAACTCTGTGTTACTACCTATCAACACAGTATACATTTAACACTGTGTTACTACCTATCAACACAGTATACATTTAACACTGTGTTACTACCTATCAACACAGTATACATTTAACACTGTGTTACTACCTATCAACACAGTATACATTTAACACTGTGTTACTACCTATCAACACAGTATACATTTAACACTGTGTTACTACCTATCAACAAATATACATTTAACACTGTGTTACTACCTATCAACACAATATACATTTAACACTGTGTTACTACCTATCAACATAGTATACGTGTAACACTGTGTTCTTCGAAGTTACTACCTATCAACACTACATATGTAACACTGTGTTTTTGGTGCCTATTAACACTTCACAAATATAAGTAGTGCTTGTCAATATCACAAAGTATAACTCTCTATTGTTATTGAATCCAGTCCCTGCTTATTTTACAAACGAGTTTAAAGCTGAAACAATCCGGCAAGGAAATCCACTGCGTATCACGTGCAAAGTGTTTGGTGATCACCCGTTGAGGGTCGAGTGGAAAAAAGATGGCGAAAACCTGGACTTCCGTTTGAATAGAAGGTAAAAGTAAGACCACTTCTCAGATATTTATATCTTGGTTATTTCATTAATTAAAAAGATATTTATAACTCGGTTTTTTAATTAATTAAAAAGATATATCTAGGTTATTTCAGTAATGAAAAATATATTTATATCTGGGTTATTTCAGTAATTAAAAAGATAATTATAACTCGGTTATTTCAGTAATTAAAAATGTATTTATATCTTGGTTATTTCAGTAATTAAAAAGATATTTATATCTCGGTTTTTCGGTAATTAAAAAGATATTTATATCTGGGTTATTTCAGTAATTAAAAAGATATTTATAACTCGGTTTTTTAATTAATTAAAAATATATATCTAGGTTATTTCAGTAATAAAAAATATATTTATATCTCGGTTATTTCAGTAATTAAAAAGATAATTATAACTCGGTTATTTCAGTAATTAAAAAGATAATTATAACTCGGTTATTTCAGTAATTAAAAATGTATTTATATCTTGGTTATTTCAGTAATTAAAAAGATATTTATATCTCGGTTTTTTCAGTAATTATATTTCATGCGCTGTGGCATATTGATAAACGTATTGTTTAGAAAATGAATATATTTAAAAGATTTAAATATCTATCAATCTCAGTGCCTAAAATTAACGGTTTAAATAATGTACTTAATATCTTTGGCTTACAATAACTATAGAGATACTTTAACCTTTTATAAAACAGAAACTACATTAAAACATCTATTCAAGTGCAGTGATAAAACAGAAACTACATTAAAACGTCTGTTCACGTGCAGTGATAAAACAGAAACTACATTAAAACGTCTGTTCACGTGCAGTGATAAAACAGAAACTACATTAAAACGTCTGTTCACGTGCAGTGATAAAACAGAAACTACATTAAAACGTCTGTTCACGTGCAGTGATAAAACAGAAACTACATTAAAACGTCTGTTCACGTGAAATGATAAAACAGAAACTACATTAAAACGTCTGTTCTCCAAAAATTTCTATGAAATTATTTTTGATCTGTTTTTGTTTTTTTAATATCATGTTTAATAATTAACAATTTTATTAATTAACTAGCTATGTTTACATCTTAGGTATGATATAACCCAAACTCTAACCGACGATGGCACGTCATCACAACTGCAGGTCCAATCAGCAGACAGAAGAGATTCCTCTCTCTTCACTTGTGTAGGTTCAAACAGCTTCGGCAAAGATGAAATGAATATACAGATCATCGTACAAGGTTGCTTTATTCTACTTATTGTTTTTAAATTGTTATTGGGCCTAAATTATCTTGTAGTCTCGGTATTTTAAGGAATATACAGATCATCGTACAAGGTGACTTTATTCTATTTATTGTTTTTAAATTGTTATTGGTCCTAATTATCTTGTAGTCTCGGTATTTAAGGTAATATACAGATCATCGTACAAGGTGACTTTATTCTACTTATTGTTTTAAATTGTTATTGTGCCTAAATTATCTTGTAGTCTCGGTATTTAAGGAATATACAGATCATCGTACAAGGTGGCTTTATTCTACTTATTGTTTTAAATTGTTA
>NW_013680178.1:3285-5704 GCF_000517525.1 Limulus polyphemus
GAAATGAATATACAGATCATCGTACAAGGTTGACTTTATTCTACTTATGTTTTAAATTGTTATTGGGCCTAAATTATCTTGTAGTCTCGGTATTTTAAGGAATATACAGATCATCGTACAAGGTGACTTTATTCTATTTATTGTTTTTAAATTGTTATTGGGCCTAAATTATCTTGTAGTCTCGGTATTTTAAGGAATATACAGATCATCGTACAAGGTGACTTTATTCTACTTATTGTTTTTAAATTGTTATTGTGCCTAAATTATCTTGTAGTCTCGGTATTTTAAGGAATATACAGATCATCGTACAAGGTGGCTTTATTCTACTTATTGTTTTTAAATTGTTATTGTGCCGAAATTATCTTGTAGTCTCAAAACTCTTAAACACAGACTTGCACACATTGATAACCCACTCCAGAGATCAATCTTTAAATAACATAATTTGGTGATTTTTCAACAATTTAATCATTTAGTGATCTTTAAACAAAATCATTTAGCGATCTTTAAAAAAAACGTCATCATTTAGTGATCTTTAAACAACCTCAACATTTAGTGATCTTTAAACAGCCTCATCATTTAGTGATATTTAAACAGCCTCATCATTTAGTGATATTTAAACAATTTAATCATTTAGTGATCTTTAAACAGCCTCATCATTTAGTGATATTTAAACAGCCTCATCATTTAGTGATCTTTAAACAACCTCATCATTTAGTGATATTTAAACAACCGCATCATTTAGTGATATTTAAACAACCTCATCATTTAGTGATCTTTAAACAACCTCAACATTTAGTGATCTTTAAACAACCTCATCATTTAGTGATATTTAAACAACCTCATCATTTAGTGATATTTAAACAATTTAATCATTTAGTGATCTTTAAACAACCTCATCATTTAGTGATATTTAAACAGCCTTATCATTTAGTGATATTTAAACAGCCTCATCATTTAGTGATATTTAAACAGCCTCATCATTTAGTGATATTTAAACAGCCTCATCATTTAGCGATCTTTAAACAGCCTCATCATTTAGTGATATTTAAACAATTTAATCATTTAGTGATCTTTAAACAGCCTCATCATTTAGTGATCTTTAAACAACCTCATCATTTAGTGATATTTAAACAACCTCATCATTTAGTGATCTTTAAACAGCCTCATCATTTAGTGATCTTTAAACAGCCTCATCATTTAGTGATCTTTAAACAACCTCATCATTTAGTGATATTTAAACAACCTCATCATTTAATGATCTTTAAACAGCCTCATCATTTAGTGATATTTAAACAATTTAATCATTTAGTGATCTTTAAACAGCCTCATCATTTAGTGATATTTAAACAACCTCATCATTTAGTGATATTTAAACAGCCTCATCATTTAGTGATCTTTAAACAATTTAATCATTTAGTGATCTTTAAAGAGCCTCATCAAAAAGCAATGTTTGATAAGTAAGGATATACTATCTTAGTGTAGAAATAACCTGATTAAAAAGTAACAGTTTAGTAGTGATAACATTCAAGGTTATGGTTCTCAATCCTAAAAAAAATATTTCATATAGTCAATGTTTACTAGTGAGATTTTATAAATATTTACTTCCCTAACTTAAAAGCTCTTGTTAGTTTGTTGTTAATCACAAAGCTACACGAGTATCGAAACTCGATTTTTTGCGTTATAAGCCTTCAGACTTACAACTAAGCAACTGAGGGACAACCTAGAAGCGGCCTCAACAAATGAGTTTACTTGACATTATGTAAACAAAGGTTTTTATACTTTATATAATATATATATATATATATATATACAAAAGTACAGAACCAA
The DNA here is from genome assembly GCF_000517525.1 of Limulus polyphemus. NCBI lineage: Eukaryota > Metazoa > Arthropoda > Merostomata > Xiphosura > Limulidae > Limulus > Limulus polyphemus. Next base: position 5,113 of record NW_013680178.1, read on the forward strand.
ATAATGTTTAAGAGACAAGTACTAAATTTTTTAGGTTTGTTTTTGCAGAACCTCCTGACAGACCATCTAGGATTATTGTGGAGAGGGTGGAAAGTAGAAAAGTGACGTTGTCTTGGTCAACACCTTACTCTGGAAACAGTGCCATCACACGATACATCTTAGGATACTGGCGGAAGGCAGGTGAAGTAAACTTAGAAAGTAACTATAAGAGAAGAATGAAATAACCAGGTATTTTTATGTTGTTTCAATCTACGAGCTGGTACCCACCATAATAGCCCTCAATACAAGATATAACAAAATAAAATCTCTGTGATTTGAACCGAAATACATGAATTAAAGATACCAATAAGATGAAGTTACCAATATATTAAACATACCAATAAGTTGAAGTTACCAATATATTAAAGATACCAATAAGTTGAAGTTACCAATATATTAAACATACCAATAAGTTGAAGTTACCAATATATTAAAGATACCAATAAGTTGAAGTTACCAATATATTAAACATACCAATAAGTTGAAGTTACCAATATATTGAACATACCAATAAGTTGAAGTTACCAATATATTAAAGATACCAATAAGTTGA
>NW_013680179.1:0-550 GCF_000517525.1 Limulus polyphemus
GATGTCGATGACGCAACAGTATGATACAAAAGAGACCCTTATCAAATTTTATGCTGAACTTTTATAGTAAAAACAGATAGTGGAATATTTAATTTTATACACTATAACGTAAACTAGTATTTAGAACCTAACCATGTATTAGTTCGTCAAGAAATTAATGTCGCGTTTTGGAACGCTTCCATTAACCCCCCCCCCAAAAAAAAAAGTTCATCACATATAATAGTTAAATGAACTGGCCAAACGTTACGTTAGTATAGCCTACATGATGTGTAAATTTTAGTATACTCTAAACCCTTATAGTGATGGCACACGACGAGACACACATTCGACATGTAATGCTGTTTGAATACAAGAAGGGAAACAACGCCTCTCTAGCCACAAAGAATAGCAAAGACGTTTATGGAAATGTTTTGAACGTTCGTAAGTGTCAACGATGGTTCAGCAAATTTCGTTCAAGTGTCTTTAAGCTTAAAAACTGTAATGGCAGGGGCCGACATGTTGAAACTGATATTGATGCTCTGAAGACGCTTGTTGAGACTAACCCAAGGCA
>NW_013680179.1:571-3596 GCF_000517525.1 Limulus polyphemus
ACGAACTATTCGATTGGTCATCATATCCACCGTGTGAACGTTGCTTCGTCTCTTCTGGCGCGTAATGCGCATGAACCATATTTTTAACAGAATTGTCACCATTGATGAAAAAAATGGATTCTCTATGCGAATATTAAACGCCGAAAACAATGGCTTAGACCTGGACAAAAAACGATTCCGACCCACAAACCTGGCCTTCTTCCAATTCAAAGTAATGCTTTGCATTTGGTGGGACATCAGAGGAGTAATTCATTTCGAACTCCTCAATTCCCAGCGAACTGTCAATGCAAAGATCTATGGTCAGCAACTGGAACATTTAAATCAAGTCCTTCATCAGAAACGCCCTTCACTTGTCAATCTGAAAGGTGTTCTTCATCTCCACGACAATGCACGTCCACATGTGGCACATCTGATGCAACACAATATTATGGAGTTGGGTTGGGAAGTTCTCCCCACTCACCATATTCTCCAGATACGGCACCATCAGATTACCATCTTTTTCGTTCGTTGCAACATCATCTTAATGGGAAAACGTATGCAAATGTTGAAGGTGTTAAAGATTACATCGACACGTTTTTTGCTTCAAAGCCAAGTTATTTCTTTAATCAGGGCATTAACAACCTGATTGTATGATGGAAAAGCATCATCGATAAGAATGGAGACTATTTCATTTAATAAATGTTTTGTTTTGATATATAAGTTATTCGGTTTTTCATCTATAAAAAAGCGACATTAATTTCTCGATGACCTAATACATAAAAATACAAAAAAATGTGACCATGAACTTAATCTCTCCTCTTTGGGAAGTGCACATTTGCAAAATCAATGTACCATTTGTTACATTAATCTTAACATGAGTGCCTTTCCTCAAACCAACTTTAGTCTATCATTATAGTTAGACTCTAGCATCTATTCAAATGATCTTTTCCTATACTATCTTTACCTTTAATCTACAGATCATCCTAAATCATTAAGGTTGTAGGATAAGTGTCCATTTCATAAGATATAAATTTGCAATCTTCTCCTTATTCAAATTTGTGAGTAGTTGATGATGATTTTCTAAACAACACGTTTTACCATGAAGACATATGTTAAATTTCTTAGCTACCCTTATATGACATAGCACTCCTTTTCAATCAGTGAACAGGATTTCTTACTAAGTTTTAACTTTCTACTAGCATAGACACCTGATAACTTAACATCATTTTCTACTAGTAACAAAACTGTCCCTATTTCCAAGTCAGAAATTTACCAAATAAATTACTGAGATAAATTCTGCAGCTTCAAAATAGGTTGAGATGTACAAAACCATTTTAATTCCCAAAATGAGTTCTCATGAACATTTTCCAAAACAGCTTTAGGTTTCTTTTTTCTTAATTAGATCAATCAAAGATGCTGCCACCTAGGCAAAATTTGGAACAAAGTTACGATAGAACCCAATTAAACCTAAGAATGACCTTACCTAAAGTTGTGTCACGGGTCTTTGAGCTTCAATCAGTACCTGAATTTTATCTGGAAGAGGTTTTAATCTCTCACAATCTACCACACGTTTCAACAATTCAAGGCTTCTGTATACGAGAAAACATTTTGAAGGCCTTACTGTCAAATTCTCGTTGCTGAGACATGTGAGTAATTCTTTTAGTACCTTCACACGATTTTTCTATGTCCGAGTAAGGATAATTATAATATCATCTATAAAACTATCTACATTTTCATCCTATGAAGTAATTTCTGCATTGAACGGCTAAATGTAGTAAGGGCACTAACTAAGTCAAACCGAGTTACATGGAATAGACTCTTGATAGATTGTTTACGCAGAGCTTTCATGATGTGTAAGCTGGAATGAACGGCAACTGCCTGTTGTAAAAAACAACAACACAAGTGTCGAAGATGACGTTTCGAAAGTCTTTCGTCTTTAGATCAGTGTGTGTAAGATGTTGCAGGTCCTTATAGTATCCTGATGGATTGTGGAGGATGTATTGTGATTGGTTTGTTTATCCCTGTTTATGATTAGTGGAAAGTCTGCATTATGTTTCATTCAATGGTACCCATAGATTGCTCACCTCTAATCCCAAATCTCTGTTTAGTGGAAACGTTATTGCATTAATGTAGAAAGATTCTTTAATTTTTGGTTGTCAGATTCTCGTTAGATTATGTGCAGCGAGGACGTAAAAGGTTTTTGATCCTGACTGATTTTTATCTTCTATACAAATTTTCTCTATTTCCATGCTACGTCATGGGGTGGAGGGAGAAAAACGCCAGTTGTAGCTATGACTCGGAACATAACCAGAACTCTGCTTCACCAGGAAATGTCCCATTATCGGTAGCAGTCACATCAGTGGTAGTAACTTCATTAACGGCTTCACTGTTTTCCTTCTCAAAACCGGATAAAGTTTCTTCTTCGACAGTGGCTTTTTCAGGTGACACGTCTTCAGCAGCGTCATTTGTTTTGTTGTTCATTTTGTTCCAACTGAAATGTCTTGGACCATGATAACACCAAAGCCTGTTGGCATACACCACTTTTGGCTTACCTCGCCGACCACATTTTATTCGGAAAGTCACGTCTGAGAGACGATCCACTTTGTCATATGGGCCTTCCCATGGAGAAGACAATTTAGGAAACTTCCCTTTGGTCTTCCTGGGATTATACAACCACACCTTGTCTCCTGGTACAAAGCTGACTTCAGTAGATTTCTTATCATAATATAGCTTCATGGAATCAACAGACGTTTTTAAGTTTGAATGCACATGATGATAAATATCATACATCCTTTCAGATAACACTTTCGCAAACTCTGCCACATTTTCAGGCAGCTCTTCGTAAGGTGGGCGTCCTGTTATCAGGTCCACTGGCAACCGAAGTTTTCGACCAAACATCAGCTTTGCTGGAGTGTATCCAGCGGTTTCATGGTCTGCTGTTCTATAGACCATCAACAGTGGAGGGAGTAAGATATCCCAGTCATCTTAGCAGCTATTACAAAACTTTGACAATTCCTGTCCAAGTGTCCAATTGTATTTTTCTACC
>NW_013680179.1:4596-6704 GCF_000517525.1 Limulus polyphemus
CTGGAAGGGGGCTTTTTGCTGTCTGTGACTGATTAGGTCTATTGCTAATATATCCTCCCTGTAAAAGACAGTAAATTTAATTTAATTAACTTTGAAATTGACTAATCTTTCCCATTTGTGTATGCTGGCTTTCTCTCAACTGTTGGAGACTTTCTTCCTGTTTCTCTTCTCGTTCTTCTTGTTTCCTTTCTTTTTTCAGTTGCTATTTGTGCTGCTTTTCTTACCACTGATGTATTTTATTTTTTTGTTTATTTTCTTTCTCCTCCAACCACTGCTGTAGCCTCTCTTCTTGTTTCTTTTCTTTCTCCTCCAACCACTGCTGTAGTCTCTCTTGTTGTTTATTTTCTTTCTCCTCCAGCCACTGCTGTAGCCTCTCTTCTTGTTTCTTTTCTTTCTTCACCAACCACTGCTGTAGTCTCTCTTCTTGTTTCCTTTCTTTTTCCTGCTACAACTGCTGTAATCTTTCTTGTTTCTTTTGCTGTTCTTGTATTGCTGTCATTAAATCTGCTAAGCTGTAGTTTTATTTGCCACTTCTCGTTTCAATCTTCTTTTTTTCGTCCCACTCTCTGACCAATTTGTTAAGTATCTGCTTGTTTGTAACTTTCCGGTAGAAATTCTTTCTGAGGAACTTCAGTGATACAAGTCCTTTCTTGATTAAACCAGTTTATTCTTTCTCGTTACAACTTTTAGTACAGAGTAATTCCACAGTCAGTACGTTTCTTGTCACTTTAAACTTAACAACTTTTATAATACGCGCTATAAATCACAGCGATTCACAATCTCGATAACTTCGCTCTCTACAAGTACGAAACACACACTTTATATTTCCAGAAAGATCCTAACTACTGTTTACTTAATTATACATTCATCATGGTTCGCTGGCTTTTCTCGCCAGGCCTATATACTAACAAAGAGGCTTCGACAAAATTCGAGGAGTTCCCTGATAATTCGAGAAACTCATTCACGCATGCGCTGGCAGCGTCACGTGACTTCCGCTGTCGTAACAAAATATATATTTTGTAACATACACCCGCGTAATCAGGAAAAAATAGCTCTATTAGCAGTATATGTTTCACCTATTAAAGAACCCGACATCTCTAATAATAATTTAATGACAATCAAAGACGATAGTCAAACACATGTTTCATAACGGCTCGTAAGACATATTAGACATAGCAATAATAATGTGCGCACTCATTCCACATACTTATAATTTCCGTGTTCAAGAAAACATCGGCAGCAATCATGATCCCATATCCTTTGACTTAAATATGAATCCACGCAACAACAACTCAAAACCACTTCCCATAGTATATGATTACACCAAAGCCGACTGGAACACATTAAGTGATTACCAGTGTTTTTTACAGCAAAGTATGGTTTTTTTATAATAAGCATTCGTTCCACGTATTTTGTCTCTCCCTTATCTTTATTTCTGCAGACTTTTTATATAAGCTATTTAGCACACCAATAATTGTTATGGTGCTGACCTAACTATTATAAACACCCGAAGAACGATTATAGTTGTATTTCTAGTACAAAGTTACGAATGGTATTAACAGATTTTTTTAAAACTAAACTCTTGTTCTTGTGGGTATGGGATTAGCAAACTTAGTATAAGGACAAGGTTAGTTATATTTGCAAACAATTGTGGGTTCTACGTGTTTTCCACCACTAACCTTGATTTTCGTGTTCTCAATTGCATGTCTTTTACAATTTTGAGTTATTTATCATTTATATGTGTTTCTAGCATCTGTTGGTGCATCTTGCATGTTGTTTAGAGACTTTTCTATATCTAGGTAATTTTTCAAGTGTTTATATCGTTTCAGGTTTCATTATCATTTTTGTGTTTTGTACATTATTTAACGTCTATATATTGCTTAGCGTTGTTGCGTCAGCGAGTTCACGTGACTAGTATCACGCCACGTCCTTCTAGAAATATCCTGTTCCTTCATGAATGCTCTAGCGTTTACTAGATATGTGTTAGTCTTGTATATATAAGACGGTCACAACGTGACGAGACAGGGTGTGTGTAATTCAACGGAGTATTGTTGAGTCGAGCACGTGAGACGTTCGTTGAGAATTATAGCGTTTTTTATAGCGCGACT
>NW_013680180.1:0-962 GCF_000517525.1 Limulus polyphemus
GAATTATAGCGTGTGTTTAAGTTAAAGTGACTGTGAAAATTAAGTGTATTGCAAAGTTGAACTGAGAAAGAATAAACTAGTTTTATTTGAGAAAGGACTTGTGTCGCTGAAGTTCTTCGGAAAGAATTTCTACGAAAAGTTAACAAACGAACACAGACGTAACAAATTGGTGTCAGAGAGTGGGACGGAAAATAAAAATAAAAAAGTAGAAGAAGAAGATGGAAACGAGAGGTGGCAAATCAAACAACAGCTTGGCAGATTTGATGGCAGCAATACAAGAACAGCAAAATAAACAAGAAGCGACATTACAGCAGTTGTTGGAGGAAAAAGAAAAGAAAGAAGTAGAAAGAGAAAATAAACAAGAAGAGAGATTACAGGAGTTTTTGGGGGAAAAAACAAGAAGAACGAGAAAATAAACAGCTGTTGCTGAGGGATCAGTTTGTAGACGCCTTGGGCAGTCCACAACTGAAGATACAAGTGAAGCAAGCACACCCCTCTACTATGCAGGATGCAATGACTACTACATGATTTGACCAAAAAACCAGAAGTTTGAATGAACAGTTTCTTGCCAGCATGCTTTCAGGACACTGAAAGAAAAATTGGCCTCAGCTCCACTTTTAAAGCTTCCAGATCCCTCACTGCCGTACATACTGGATTGTGATGCTAGTAATATCGGAATTGGAGGAGTATTGTCTCAGAAAGTGGGTGAAAACGAACATGTGGTGGCCTACTTCAGTAGGGTCCTAAGTAGACCAGAGAGGAACTACCGTGTAACATGGAGGGAACTCCTTGCTATAGTAAAGAGTCTGACATATTTCCATTCTTACCTCTATGGTGCAAGGTTTACCATCAAGACAGACCATGCTGCATAACATTGGTTAAGATCATTAAAGAATCCAGAGGGACAACTGGCACGTTGGATTGGAAAAATAGACCAGTATAATTATAATATTGAATGCAGA
>NW_013680180.1:1427-6147 GCF_000517525.1 Limulus polyphemus
GAGCTAACCAGGTGTCATCAAGCTGAAGTCAAAGTGACCGAAGGAGTTGATGATGGTGAAATGGAACCAGGTATAGATATTAAAGCAGAGCAGGAGGAAGACCAAGATTTGAAGCCAATAATTGATTTTTTTACAAGCATGTGTTTTGCGTCCTGCTTGGGAGAAGGTGTTTAGCTCAAGCCCTGTGGCAAAGAACTATTGGGCACAATGGGACCAGTTGAATCTTGAAGATGGTATTCTTCTCCGGGGATGAGAAACTGCAGATGGGAAAGTGACGACCTAGCAAACGGTTATACCGAGAAAGTTACGGGAAGTTGTGCTGCGTCAATCCCATGATAGTTTAACAGAAGGACATCTTGGAGTTAAGAATACATTGAATCACCTACGACAGAGATTTTGAAATCAATGAAAGAACAATACAGAACGATGTAAACCAGTGGAATAACAATACAGAACGATGTAAACCAATGAAAGAACATTACAGAACGATGTAAACCAATGAAAGTAACAATATAGAACGATGTAAACCAATAAATGAACATTACAGAACGATTTAAACCAACGAAAGAACATCACATATGTTCGGATTCTTGCTCGATATAGGAAGAACTGTAAAAGTTGAAATATGTTCTGAGCTTTGTATGAATTTCTATATTTGTCTCGGTAGTGCATGTAAAACCACATATTTTGACATCGACGCTATCGATCCGGTTAGTAAAGTCTCGCTCAGCTAATGAAGAATTAGTCTGGAAGTTTCACAATGTATACAATTATAATAACAGCAGCAAATGATGGAAGAATTTATAGTTGATTAAGAATTATTTAAGATCGACAAGAAGTCAATAAAGACTGTCGAATATATCTAATAGTAGTTGTTCTGGATATTCGCATGAAGCTACACAAGGGCTATATGTCCCTAGTTTTGAACTGATACACCATAGGGCAGCTATAGCGAACAGTGCCAGTCACCAACTTTTCGGCTATTCTGATCAGATAGATGGACTTGAGCGTCACTCTCATAGCGTAGTCAAATGGCGCGATTTTGTTGTAACAGGACGCGAACCATGGACCCTCGGATTGCCAGTCTGTCATGCTAACTACTGGACATCGCCTGGCAAAAGAACTGGATGTTGGCAAGAACGTTAACTATAATTACTCCAATGGTAAATTCGAAAAGTCACTTTTCCTTCAGTTGAAACTCGCCGACTTAATTTTCTTAGTACTTTTATTTAGTAAGTCTACGAACTCACGAGTGCCGACGAAGCTTTTTGCCCAATACCAGAGCTCATCAGGCCGGTTGAGATAAGATAGGGTAACAAAGAAACCGGAACTGCCCAGCCCCTAATTTCAAAATAGTCCTTGTGCTCTTTCTTGGAGTGTGATACATAACGTCCGATTTGCCACCGTGTGCTATCGAAAACACAGCTTTGCAAATAGTGCAGTGAACTTTAATATCCAACTCAATTGCTCTTAAGATATCTGAAAAACACGCGTTCTTTTCAGCATTTTGACACTATGATAGGTTGAATATATTCAATAATAAAGATATTTTAGAGAACAGTCCCTGACGTTTAACCGTCCACACATTCACTAACTGCTATCGGTCTACTATACTACTATTAACTAAAACACCTGCACAGATTTGGGTTTCTCACCACGCACAGACGGAACTTTCGGGAGAGTTTGGCGGCAGGAGAGCACGTGTTACAACAATGAACAAGTCAAGTAGGCCTAATACATTAGTGACTCTATGTGACTGTGTGATGTCTTAATTATCAAATAGGGACGTTTCGTGCCTTACGAGAATTTTTCTCGGGACATGGAGACAAACTACCAAAAAACGTCTGGTCACCCTAGGATAGGACAGACATAGTAGTGGTGTAGACCAGTGCTTCTCAACGTTTTCCAATATCATACGTCACTAAGTTTTCACAACAGCTCACTCCGTCCAGTTCGAAAAAAGTAGTAAATTAATATACAAAATTCTTTATTATGATTTAAATATACATCAAACTACAACAAATATTAATAACTAATGACTTTTTTAACTTTTGAATTTGTTGTGTAATTGATACCCATTAACCCTGGTTAAACCCTGGGTGAACCATTCACCCAGTTGAGAAGCAAGAAGCATTGGATTACTCTCTCTCTCTCTCTCCATATATATATATATATATATATACACACATATATAAATATATATATAGTTTCCTTGAACATCGACTGTTATGGTGTGAACAAGTTTAAGCAACTGATTTGCAATTAGTACCAATTTGTTTTAAGTCGATTAGAAATTAGATGTTAAGGTACGATTTAAGAACACAATATTATTTATTTTGATCTATTTTATCATTTTAAATTCTATTTAATTTTTGGTTATTATTATTATTTTGTTTGAATTAACTTTAATATCATTTACAGTAAGCTAGTTCTTCTTGTTCCCAGAGTGGATCATGTAACCACAGCGTCAACGGGAGAAAACATTCTTAGTAATTCTAGAATCCATAAGTGAAAGAAAAGGAAATGTTCGTTCTTGCTTTAATTCTTATCCGATAAATATCATAGTGTTCTTATGTATTTTTTTAAAATTCTTGTCCACTTTGTAATGTAGTTTAAAGCCTGGTGCAATGGTGTAAACACCAAGCTAGCTAGCAAAGTAATAAGGTTTTATAGGCCTAAAAAAAAAAAAAGATGATTAAATCCGGTTCGGCTTTACGTGTTGTTTCTAAAATGTGTTTTCGGATGCCAAGGATTACGCCCAGCTGTTAAGTTGTAGCAAAAGATTGAGAAGTGACTCGTAGCAGACAAAATGTTATTTTTTCCGGACCTCTGTTTATTTAAAAGATGATCTGTCTATCGTTTGAATCAATCCCCACAGAGGTATTATGTTGTAGGGCATGTATTATAACCACGTAGAATGAGTACAAGCCTAAATCTGACACGATGACACATCATGTAGTGGAGGAATACATAGAGAAATGAAACGCATACATATAACTTTTATGGACGATACTGCTTGACAGTATACATCTTTTTATAATGTAACGTAAAAGTTTATCTATATAAATATAATAGTAGTGTCTGTTGTATGTATCTATATAAATATAATATTACTGTCTCTTGTATGTTATCTATATCCAAATAATAGTAGTGTCTGTTGTATGTAGCTAATAAATATAATAGTAGTGTCTGTTGTATGTTATCTATATAAATATAATAATAATGTCGGTTGTATGTTATCTATATAAATATAATAGTAATGCCTATTGTATGTATCTATGTACATATAATGGTAGTGTCTGTTGTATGTTATCTATATAAATATAATATTAGTGTCTGTTGTATGTTATGTATATAAATATAATAGTAGTGTCTGTTGTATGTTACCTATATACATATAATAGTAGTGTCAGTTGTATGTTATTTATATAAATATAAAGTAGTAAAACAGATAGTATTATTATATTTATATAGATCACATACATCAGACAGTGTTATTATATTGATATAGATAACATACAACAGACACTACTTTATATTTATATAAATAACATACAACTGACACTACTATTATATGCACATAGATACATACAACAGACATTGTTACCTATATACATATAATAGTACTCTCTGTTGTATGTTATCTATATAGATATTATAGTAATGTCTGCTGTACGTTATCGGTATAGATATAATAGTAGTGTCTGTTGTATGTTATACATATAAATACAATAGTAGTATCTATTGTATGTTATCTATATAGATATAATAGTAGTGCCTGTTGTATATATATCTATGTACATATAATAGTAGTGTCTGTTGTATGTTATCTATATAAATATAATAGTACTGTCTGTTGTATGTTATCTATATAAGATATAATAGTAGTGTCTGTTGTATGTATCTATAAAGATATTATAGTAATGGCAGTTGTATGTATTTATGTACATATAATAGTAGTGTCTATTGTATGTAGCTATATAAGTATAATAGTAGTGTCTGTCGTATGTTATCTATATAAATATAATAATAATGTCGGTTGTATGTTATCTATATAAATATAATAGTGATGCCTATTGTATGCATCTCTGTACATATAATAGTAGTGTCTGTTGTATGTTATCTATATAAATATAATACTAGTGTCTGTTGTATGTCATCTATATAAATATAATAGTACTGTCTGTTCTATGTATCTATATATATATTATAGTAATGTCTGTTGTATGCTATGTATATAAATATAGTAGTAGTGTCTGTTGTATGTATCTATGTACATGTAATAGTAGTGTCTGTTGTATGTTATCTATATAAATATAATAACACTGTCTGTTGTATGTTATCTATATACATATAATAGTACTATCTGTTGTATGTTATCTATATAATAGTAGTGTCTGTTGTATGTATCTATATAGATGTAATAGTAATGTCTGTTGTATGTATCTATATACATATAATAGTCGTATATGTTGTATGTTATGTATATACATATAATAGTAGTGTCTATTGTATGTTATGTATATAAATATAATAGTAGTGTCTGTTCTATGTATGTATATACATATAATAGTAATGTCTGTTGTATGTATCTATGTACATGTAATAGTAGTGTCTGTTGTATGTTATCTATATAAATATAATACTACTGTCTGTTGTATGTTATCTATATAAATATAATAGTACTGTCTGTTCTATGTATCTATATAGGTATTATAGT
>NW_013680181.1:0-5675 GCF_000517525.1 Limulus polyphemus
TTTTTTTGTTGTTAACTTTCTTCGCCGCGACCAAACCTGTTTTAACAAAAGAAAATTGTTTGCACGGCTTGTAAACAATAACAATATATATATATATACTCAAGAATGTAGTTTCGAGACATTTTTCTCCCTCACAACAATGTTTTCGAGATTACTAAAACTTCAGGTGTTTTACACCTTTCGACTGTGGAACAATGTGCTAGAAATGGACCATTTCAAGCAGAACAAAACACTAAAGACCACAACATAATTTCTATAAAACAACGTACACCTTTTTTTTCTACAAAAAATATAAAAACTAAATAATAATATAATAAGTAATTTACGGCTCCTGGTTACATCAATCGCTTACTTGACTCATACTAACCGTCAGAATAGACAGAGCAAAATAAGCTCAATCATGTGAGTTCCTTTCCAATTCATGTCTCTTTAGGAATCACTAACTCAGAGAACCAACAGGTTCGGAACATTTATACTCAAAGGATGCTGCTTGGTATGATTGTAATGCTATACAAAAAATACTGTTTTACAGGGGGCGCTGTAGTGACAGCTGTATTGATTTAACGTTAATTATTTTTCCATTTTTTTTATGTCATTAGTTTTAATTAAAGGAAAATGTTCGTTTTTATTTCCCGAGAAAGTTGTTTAAAACAAGGCGAATGATTAAAGAAAAATTATCATATTTTTGTTGTTGTTTAACACAAAGCTACACAATCTGAGTCTCTGGCCACCTCGGGGATAGAACCCTGGATTTTAGCTTGCAAGACCGTACATTTACCGCAAATCCACCGTAAAACAATTAAAAGTAAAATGTGGTTTAACAGGTGTTGTTAAACCAGTTAAACCAACCAGTTTAAACCAGTCAATAGTGGAATCTATACCAACCAACCAGTTTAAACCAGTCGATAGTGGAATCTACACCAACCAACCAGTTTAAACCAGTCGATAGTGGAATCTACACCAACCAACCAGTTTAAACCAGTCGATAGTGGAATCTACACCAACCAACCAGTTTAGACGAGCCGATAGTTTAAACTACACCAACCAACCAGTTTCACTGTGTCGGATCTCATTTAATAACCAGAGTTTACTAGTTTTTTACAAGCAACTTTAAATTAATGTATAACGTAGGATACTGACAGACGAGTTTTTATTTTAGGAAAATCTGAAACCAGTGCCTGCAACAAGGAATGAAATGTTAACCCTAACATTCACGATATTCAAATAGATATCATATAATATATAGATATTATATTTCTGACGTAAACAGAATTAACTTCAAAACTACCGGCCGCTCAAAATGTTAATAAAATTATTATAAACCTGGCTACTGTAAGAAAATAAAATTCTAGATTTTAAATTCCTATTATCCAGCTTGTTTTTACTCAGGGCCGGGAGTAGTCAAATGGCTAGCGTATCGGTACACGGATAGAAGGTCCAGGGTTCGAGACGTGATACGTGCTCCAAACTTTCATACATGGGCGAATTATAAAAGTTACACCAATCCTGTTATTCAAACAGTCTGGCAAAGACCATGTGGCGGCGGGGGCTGCTCGCTGACTGTCTTCCCTCCAGTCGATAATCCGGTATGCATAATTTTCTGTTCGGGTCGAAAACTAATTTCGGTTCCGTTCGCTACCATGGAGATTAGATGAAAACAACAAAATAGTATATAATGCATCTGGTGTTATTTTGTACTTTCAAAATGAAACTTCTGTTATATTCAATATGGTTCACCACCTCGTGGCGAGTCGCTAAGTCAAAATCTCTTGGAAGTGAAGAACGCAATATATGGTTCATGAAATGTAGACGTTCCTACAAAAACCAGACATACCGGTGACTCAGTTCAGTATATAGATAAACTTGGATAATACTAAAGTCCAAAAATCAACAGTGAAGCTCAAAATTTAATCATCCATTTTGAAAAATGTACCACAAATAAATTCATCCTCGTTCCATGCTGGAATTCTTTCCATTCTCTTCTGTTTATCTGTGGGCTAATTCAGGAGATATGAAAACGTACAGTTTAGGGAGAATATCATACACGGCTGTTCCCGTGTGACGGTGATGGTTGGAACAATCTATTACAACAATACTAAGTTTTTGTCTGTCGTGAAAATGCGCCCTAACTAAACTAAAGAAATAAAAACGTACAAAAGTTAGAGCGTTAATATATCTCTTTATCGAATATAGGCCGTACTTAATAAAGGCTTAACTAATGTAAGGTTTAAGAAAAGTGGACTTGTAGATTTCGGTGTCTACGATTAGAATTCTTTTGCATTATTTTAGAAATTCTGTATTTAAAGAAGTACTGTTTCAATAAAGATACTAATTTGACCGCATATGTTTTCGGGTCTCTGCTAGTATTTGTATAAACCATTGTTATGGTGTGAGCGTTTATTCCAAGCTTGTAAAACGCGATGATATTCAGTTATACTTGTCATAAGACATTATGTTAGGCCTGTTATATTTTTTAACAATACATTATCTATCTAATAATTAGACGAGTGTATAATAACAGTATTTCAATCACGATATCTTCGCTATATCCAATGTCAACGACGCGTTTCACCAAAACCATAACTCTTCAGACAGACTGAGTTACAATAAAATAGTAGTGGTCAGAACACTACGTATACAATGATTTGTTACAATAACCATTGTTATGGTGTTAACGCTTTCTTAACACTAAACAACAGTTCCAAATCAATCAGACTCCTCCAGTTTTTTAAAAGGTGAAAATTAATCTTAGGCAGCTTTGTATATGAACATTTTTCTTTTTCTCTTAGCTTGAAAGTAATCTCTTTTCTTAACCCTAAGAGACCTTAAACCAATCACTTCTGTTGTAACCCAACGAACCTCAGTATTGAGTGGAAGGTTTGGGTTGTTGTATTCTGTTGTAACCCAACAAACCTCAGTAATGAGTGGAAGGTTTGGGTTGTTGTATTCTGTTGTAACCCAACAGACCTTAGTATTGAGTGGAAGGTTTGGGTTGTTGTATTCTGTTGTAACCCAACAGACATTAGTATTGAGTGGAAGGTTTGGGTTGTTGTTTTCTGTTGTAACCCAACAGACCTCAGTATTGAGTGGAAGGTTTGGGTTGTTGTAATCTGTTGTAACCCAACAGACCTCAGTATTGAGTGGAAGGTTTGGGTTGTTGTAACCCAACAAACCTCAGTATTGAGTGGAAGGTTTGGGTTGTTGTATTCTGTTGCAACCCAACAAACCTCGGCATTGAGCGGAAGGCTTCGTCAGTAATGGACATAGTGTGGTTGAAATATTATTATATTATCTTATAAATCTTGAGAAATCCGAAGGGACTGAAAAAAAAAGACTATAATATTAAAAATAAAATAATTTACAATTCTATTTTGGTATGTCAAACAAAATTTATTATAATAATGCTGAAGAAAAAAAGCACATTCAGACCTTAACAACTATTTATTTAAACAATGACAATCTTTTCAAGAAACGTGTAAAATAGTGAACGTCAAGTCTGAATACATCCCACGTGTTCAAGGTTTAGGTTTCGTTCTCGTTGTATTCTCTGTATTATTGTATGATATTTATTTATAATAAAAATAATTTCCTAATTGTTATAACACGTTCTAACAGGGGTTTTTTGATTGCCATTTCATCAAATCGATGAAATATATTTATAAATTTGTTTGTTTGTTGTTAAGCACAAAGCTACACAAAGGATTATCTGTGCTGAGCCAACCACGAATGTCGAAACCCGGTTTCTAGCGTTGTAAGTCCGCAGACATACCGCTGTGCCACTGGGGGGCTATCTGTGCTGAGCCAACCACGAATGTCGAAACCCGGTTTCTAGCGTTGTAAGTCCGCAGACATACCGCTGTGCCACTGGGGGGCTATCTGTGCTGAGAATATTCGTTTCTAATGATTATGGATTTTCATTGTAGATTGTAGGAAATTGATAAATAACAAACACTTATCTTTACTGTTGTATAAGAAACTTATTTCTGTGTTACGTAAGTAAATTCTTTTAACCTTGAAGTTACATTAAAACATGGATCATTAGTACATGAGATTAGATGAGACAACAAAAGTGAAGTTTTTATCAGTGTCTCGTTAATAAAATGATGTATAGAAAACAAAATTAAGCAGTACTATTTATCTTCATTAATGTTCTCGTATTAACAGGGGTTTGTTAACGAGATGAACGTAGAATGTAATGTACTTGATTAGGGTAATATAACTCTTGTATTGAAACATCAGTTCGTATTGGTCTCTAACTTGTTTTAACGAGTTTTTGGCTTATTAAGTAACAAGGGCCATATACTATCAACCATTAACTGTATGCTGTCAAACATTAACTATATACCGTCAACCATTAACTATATACTATCAACCAATAACTGTATGCTGTCAAACATTAACTATATACTATCAACCATTAACTGTATGCTGTCAAACATTAACTATATACCGTCAACCGTCAACCATTAACTATATACTATCAACCAATAACTGTATGCTGTCAAACATTAACTATATACTATCAACCATTAACTGTATGCTGTCAAACATTAACTATATACCGTCAACCGTCAACCATTAACTATATACTATCAACCAATAACTGTATGTTGTCAACCATTAACTATGTACTGTCAACCACTAACTATATACTATCAACCAATAACTGTATGCTGTCAAACATTAACTATATACCGTCAACCATTAACTATATACTGTCAACCACTAACTATATACTATCAACCATTAACTATATACTGTCAAACATTAACTATATACTATCAACCATTAACTATATACAGTCAACCATTAACTATATACTATCAACCATTAACTATATACTGTCAACCATTAACTATATACTGTCAACCATTAACTATATACTGTCAACCATTAACTATGTACTATCAACCATTAACTACGTACTATCAACCACTAACTATATACTGTCAACCATTAACTACGTACTGTCAACCATTAACTATATACTGTCAACCATTAACTACGTACTATCAACCATTAACCTAGTACTATCAACCATTAACTACATACTATCAACCATTAACTATGTACTATCAACCATTAACTATATACTGTCAACCATTAACTATGTACTGTCAACCATTAACCATTACCAAGTATATAGTTAATGGTTGACAGTATATAGTTAATGGTTGATAGTATATAGTTAATGGTTGAATCAACCATTAATTATGTACTATCAACCACTAACTATATACTGTCAACCACTAACTATATACTGTCAACCATTAACTATATACTGTCAACTATTAACTACATACTGTCAACCATTAACTATATACTAATCAACCACTAACTATATACTGTCAACCACTAACTATATACTGTCAACCATTAACTATATACTGTCAACCATTAACTACATACTATCAACCATCAACTATATACTGTCAACCATTAACTATATACTGTCAACCATTAACTATATACTGTCAACCACTAACTATATACTATCAACCATTAACTATATACTATCAACCATTAACTACGTACTATCAACCATTAACTATATACTGTCAACCATTAACTATATACCGTCACCCATTAACTACGTACTATCAACCATTAACTATATACTGTCAACCATTAACTACGTACTATTAACCATTAACTACGTATTCTCAACCATTAAC
>NW_013680182.1:0-5673 GCF_000517525.1 Limulus polyphemus
TAACACTGTGAAATGCTGAAATGTTTTGCTTTATTCATTAATATTATAATATTGCATAAAACTTCGTGAAAGACCATGAAATCGAAAATAAATGTGAACATGGATTTTTTTGCCTTATTTAAGAACGAGTTTAAGACGTGAATAACTTACACGAAAGGTATATTTTGTATTATATTTAGATCCTGACCTCATCATTTCATAGGCTAAGAAACTGTTTTGTTTGTGTAGCGTACTGTTAATGTTTGAAAAACCAAAAATACTGTCAGGTAGACTTTTATTTGTGTATGTGTAACAGCTTCAAAAGATACCGGACTTATTAGGCCTGCAGACACAACGTACCTGTTGGCCTCATTCTTAACTTAGTTATAGACTAACCCGCGTTCGTTTCTTCACTAAACGAAAATTACGATATTGTGAGCTAACTCGGATCATATCGGATAATTGTTTATCATTTGGAACTCGCTCGACTGTTTATTTTCATGTATAGCCCCCCCTCCCGTATATATATATATATATATATTGTGAAATAATTAAAATATTTATTTAGGTTTGGTTTTAAGGCTGTTTTTACTTCGCTATTTATAGAATATTATAAACCAGTAACTTTACTGACAGAAAAATATAGCTCTAAGTGAAACAAGACATTTGGGTTTTGGGTCATTGAGCGAGTTTGTGGTGTTCCTTAGGGCATTTAACGTAGGTCGTAACATGGAATTCGGATAAATAAACAGAGTAAAAATAACTTCACTGTAAGTAAATATCTTGAACTAAGAACTACCATTTCTTAGTTAAAATGTTTAATAAACTGTCCTAGGTTATATCGGGAAATAACGTTTGAGGTCGTTGCCCGTTGCCCTTATCAACGGATGTTGTTTACGATTGTTACAGAACCAGGGGGAGTGTGTTATCGTGGCAAAGGGGCGCGAATCACGAACCCCCAGATTCTCGGTCAGATAACGTTATCTGGGCCATGTTCAGTCTTATACAATAATTAACAACAAATATCAAAGTCGTGTGTAATGCAATAACGAGTTGAATGTCAGCTTTATTTAATTACTGCCCGTATGTACAGTCATAATGAGTCATGCTTAATAACTAAAAAATGTTGTTGTTCAGCTGTCATCAAAATTCATGTCGTGCAAGGAGAAACCAAACAGCCGTTTCTATTATGTGTTTTAAATATGCATGTAACTAAGACCGTTTGTTTTTTTTGGGGGGGGGTTGCACAATTTGAGTGTTTGTAGTGAGAGTTACCTGTGGCTAAATATAGACAATGGTTCCTATTTTTAACACAGATACTTCCGAAAATCTCGTGCGCCCTGTTGATGCATAGGACGTCAGCCAAATGCCTAGAAGTTTGTAATGTAGAGCGAAAGGTCAAAGGGCAACATGTTGCTCTAATAAAGCTGTTCTATTATATAGGAATAGAAAACTTTTATCTTATAAAACATATTTTTCTTATCTTTCCAGAACTGTTTTCTTTTAATTTTGAGTAGCGAAATTTTTGAAAACTGTTCTACTTCCTGTACTTTTTACTGTAGTGGTTGATCGTGTATAAAGCACAGAATCGTCATTTCTGTAATAATATAGCGAAGAGGCCTTTCGTACAATACTAAGACTCATCACGATGACTGGGATACAACAGAGATAGTTGTGGTCTTGGCCTTACTTATATCATCAAGAACAACGACTGAAATGGTGTGAAATATAATTATTATGAATTTTATTTGTCATTTACGAGTCACAGTTTTGGTAATGAATAATTATACAGTATTATCAGTTTGTTTTAATTTTAAACACTGATTATTTAATTGCATTAACTTCTCTATCATTGACCCAGCTCTCTCTCTCTCTCCACACACACACACACACGTTCGCATGACACCTAACCACATCAAAGCTAGTGACTATAAATGGTAACATCATTATCAAACAACCACATCAAAGCTAGTGACTATAAATGGTAACATCATTATCAAACAACCACATCAAAACTAGTGACTATAAATGGTAACATCATTATCAAACAACCACCACATCAAAGCAAGTGACTATAAATGGTAACATCATTATCAAACCTAGTGACTAAGAATGTTAACATCATTATCAAACAACCACCACATCAAAGCTAGTGACTAATTTTGATGTGGTGGTTGTTTGATAATGATGTTACCATTTATAGTCACTAGCTTTGATGTGGTTGTTTGATAATGATGTTAACATTCTTAATCTGTAGCTTAAGGAGAAATCAGCCATATGCTCGCTGAGTACACGAGAACGTTTAATGTAGTACTTAAGTTACATATCAAGATAAGTCTGTAGTTTGTAATTAAGCTGGTCGTTCCATTAAGCATTGTACGACATGATCCTTCAAAAACACCAGTCAACTAACCAGAAACTGAAAAAAGAACATATTGTATGTTAGGTTGTACTATTAGTCCTTTTGGTATTAACGGATGGTTAATCTGTTTATAAAATTTAATAACTTTTTTTAACCATTTTAAAAATTGTTCAAGTTACTTTAATGTTTTATACAAACTTTTTCACGTTAATTAATTGAATCTTATTTTTTACTTTCTCATTTTTCACCATACGCTCGTCCCTATTTTCTTTAGCATTGTTATGTTTTCATTACTTTACTCTTTAAAATCCTGTGTTTATATCTCGCATTACATTCTCACTTATTGCTTTCGTTCAGCCTGCAGTAGTTTGTCAATAACAGACAGGCTTATCTATGGTTTAAAAAACAGCGTTCACTCGAAACGTCGGCAAGGAAATAGAAAATAAACCTAACGATTATTGAGGTAATTTATCTTTCAAATTATCATTTTTTTATTTCATTGTCTGCGCAACTAGTAACATCTTTATAATTATACGTCCAGTTTTACGGATGATGTTCTTCGCTTAGTATGTAAGTGGATGTATCTTCTTGACAGCTATACATCCAGTTTTACAGTAGTTAACATGCTACAGGACTTGTGTCTAGGTCAGTATGTAAGTGAGTGTATCTTCTTGACAGTTATACATACAGTTTTACAGTTGTTAACATGTTACAGGACTTGTGTCTAGGTCAGTATGTAAGTGGATGTATCTTCTTGACAGTTATACATTCGGTTTTATAGTAGTTAACATGCTACAGGACTTGTGTCTAGGTCAGTATGTAAGTGGATGTATAACTGTCAAGAAGATACATAACATGTTAACTACTGTAAAACGGGGTTAATATCTGTAAAACTGGTTGTATAAATGTCAAAAAGATACACTGATTTACATATTGACATAGACACAAGTCCTGTAGCATGTTAACTACTGTAAAACTGGATGTATAACTGTCAAGAAGATACATCCACTTACCTACTGACCTAGACACAAGTCCTGTAGCATGTTAACTACTGTAAAACTGGATGTATAAATGTCAAGAAGATACATCCACTTACATACTGACCAAGACACAAGTCTTGTAACATGTTAACAACTGTAAAACTGTATGTATAACTGTCAAGAAGATACATCCACTTACATACTGACCTAGACACAAGTCCTGTAGCATGTTAACTACTGTAAAACTGGATGTATAACTGTCAAGAAGATTCATCCACTTACCTACTGACCTAGACACAAGTCCTGTAACATGTTAACTACTGTAAAACGGGATGTATAACTGTCAAGAAGATACATCCACTTACATACTGACCTAGACACAAGTCCTGTAACATGTTAACTACTGTAAAACTGTATGTATAACTGTCAAGAAGATACATCCACTTACATACTGACCTAAACACAAGTCCTGCTCCACTTACATACTGACATAGACACAACGTCCAGTAAGGTTGTATCTTCTTGCCCGTTATATGTACAGTTTTACAGATATTTACACGTTATAGGACTTGTGCCACTATGGTTATCTTCTTGACTGGTTAGGCTTCCTTTCTCGTGAGATAAATATCTTTCACATCTTGTCAGTTTTCTTAATAAATGGTAGGATTTTTTTCATTGTCCGGTTCTACGAATCAAATTCTTTTGTCACGTACAAGCAAAATAACATTTTCTATGCTCATTATACTAAGTTTCAAGTAATACCTTGTTGTATTAGTTGGACTGTATTACAGTTTGTAACCTACAAACATGATGTTACTAGAAGAAACTTTTCCCACTACATTAAATGATCCAGTTGAGCAACTGTATAACAGCTGGAGCGGAATGCAGCATTGTGTCAAATTCTGCTCTGCTCGAGCCCTTACGTCATCGTTGTTAGCTGTGTGCTGTTCTATGATTGGTTGAACGAAAGGCGTGTCATGGAGGTGGTTTTCTGTTGTAATAAACAGGACGTTAAGCAGAACAAAAATCGACAGTTCATTTTGTTAAAAACTTGTGCACGCGAGGATATCTATCGGTGAAATCTAGCAGGTTTTTACCGCGACAGTAGAAATTTAACTTATTTGTATCTGTAGTCGGCGGAGTTTTAATGTTGATCTGCTTCATACAAGTCGATTCGTTAGCATTGAACGAAAATGACTATAAAATAAGTTTATTGGGTTTCTTTGGCTGAGAAGTAGTTCTTGAGGGCCTAACCATTTAATAAACCTTACACATTTGAGTGGAAAATTTGCGTACGACTATCGTTAAAATTTCAACACTGACAGTTCAGGCCCGTCCAGATTCTGTCTTTTTTGGGCCTACCGCGTCAACCATCGTCTGCTTTAGCAGTGTATTGACTCGACGTAATAATTAACAATGTATGTAGATTGGAAAATTGTGAATTCCCATCCACTGATGAAAGAGGACGCGCGAGCAAGAGGTGAGTATTGAAGTGATTTTCAAATTTCCAACTAGAGGGTCAAGTTTGACTAAAGGTCAATTCTACAGATTTTGGAAATGATGCAATTTGTAAACATTCTTCTTGTGCTGCTATAATTTAATGAAGTGTGCAATAAGAAACCAATGATCTACACACTGAAGAAAATGTAAATATTTTGAACTTTAAAGTGCACTTGCCGGACATTTGTTTAGCATATAAAGTATGATTTGTTGTTAAATATCAGTTTTATTAGCTATAGAGATGTTTCAGTTAAATATGGTGTAAACAGAACAGGAAAAACGTGCTCATTTAGTCTTGATGTGATAGTAATCTCATGTAGCCTTGATGTGATAGTAATCTCATGTAGCCTTGATGTGATAGTAATCTCATGTAGCCTTGATGTGATAGTAATCTCATGTAGCCTTGATGTGATAGGATGTGATAGTAATTTCATGTAGCCTTGTTGTGATAGTAATCTCATGTAGCCTTGATGTGATAGTAATTTCATGTAGCCTTGATGTGATAGTAATTTCATGTAGCCTTGATGTGATAGTAATTTCATGTAGCCTTGATGTGATACTAATATCATGTAGCCTTGATGTGATACTAATCTCATAGTAAATATGATTCTCTTGGCCAGTATTTAAAGAATAGGTAATCTCATGTAGCCTTGATGTGATAGTAATCTCATGTAGCCTTGATGTGATAGTAATCTCATGTAGCCTTGATGTGATAGTAATCTCATGTAGCCTTGATGTGATACTAATCTCATAGTAAATATGATTCTCTTGGCCAGTATTTAAACATTGTTTCCTGTGGTATTGATTCTCTTGGTCAGTATTTAAATAGTGTTTCCTGTGGTTATTGATTCT
>NW_013680183.1:0-2977 GCF_000517525.1 Limulus polyphemus
GGATCTATTCAATCCACTCGGACTTGAGGAAACCAATGAAGATATGTTGTAAATAGATGAGTAAATAAACACTTTGGCTGCAGACTAATGTCAACAGTGGGTGATAGAACGATACTAACTATTGAGTCCTAATTAATCCAGTCGGTCTGAAACAAACACATGTAGATATGTTGAAAATAGATGAGTTAATAAACACATTGTCTGCAGACTAAAGTGAACAGTGGGTCATAGAACTATACTAGCTATTGGGTCCTATTTAATCCAGTCGGTTTTATACAAACGCATGTAGATATCTTGTAAATATATGAGTTAATAAACACATTGGCTGCAGACTAAAGTCAACAGTGGGTCATAGAACGATATTAGCTATTGGGTCCTATTTAATCCAGTCGGTTTTAAAAAAACACATGTAGATATCTTGTAAATATATGTTCTATGACACAATGTTGACTTTAGTTGGCAGCCAGTTTGTTAATTAACTCAATACTAGCTATTGTGTCCTATTTAATCCAGTCGGTCTTAGACAAACACATGTAGATATGTATTAAATAGATGAGTTAATAAACACATTGGCTGCAGACTAATGTCAACAGTGGGTCACAGAACGATACTAGCTATTGGGTCCTATTTAATCCAGTCGGTCTTAAACAAACACGTGTAGATATGTTGTAAATATATGAGTTAATTAACAAACTGGTTGCAGACTAAAGTCAACATTGTGTCATAGAACGATAATTGTTATTGGATCTATTCAATACACTCGGACTTGAAGAAAACCAATGAAGATATGTTGTAAATAGATGAGTTAATAAACACATTGGCTGCAGACTAAAGTCAACAGTGGGTCAGAGAACGATACTAGCTATTGGGTCCTATTTAATCAAGTCGGTCTTAAACAAACACATGTAGATATGTTGTAAATATATGAGTTAATTAATAAACTGGCTGCAGACTAAAGTCAACAGTGGGTCATAGAACGATAATTGTTATTGGATCTATTCAATCCACTCGGACTTAAGGAAACCAATGAAGATATGTTGTATATATATGAGTTAATAAACACATTGGCTGCAGACTGAAGTCAACAGTGGGTGATAGAACGATACTAGATATTGGGTCCTATTTAATCCAGTCGGTCTGAAACAAACACATGTAGATATGTTGTAAATATATGAGTTATTTAACAAACTGGCTGCAGACTAAAGTCAACAGTGGGTCATAGAACGATATTAGGTATTGGGTCCTATTTAATCCAGTCGGTCTTAAACAAACACATGTAGATATATTGTAAATATATGAGTTAATTAACAAACTGGTTGTAGACTAAAGTCAACATTTGGTCATAGAACCATAATTGTTATTGGATCTATTTATACCACTCGGACTTGAGGAAACCAATGAAGATATGTTGTAAATAGATTAGTTAATAAACACATTGTCTGCAGACTAAAGTGAACAGTGGGTCATAGAACGATACTAGCTACTGGGTCCTATTTAATCCAGTCGGTTTTATACAAACGCATGTAGATATGTTGTAAATATATGAGTTAATAAACAAATTGGCTGCAGACTAAAGTCAACAGTGTGTCATAGAACGATATTAGCTATTGGGTCCTATTTAATCCAGTCGGTTTTAAAAAAAGCACATGTAGATATGTTGTAAATATATGAGTTAATTAACAAACTGACTGCCAACTAAAGTTAACATTGTGTCATAGAACGATACTAGCTATTGTGTCCTATTTAATCCAGTCGGTCTTAAACAAACACATGTAGATATGTTGTTAATAGATGAGTTAATAAACACATTGGCTGCAGACTAAAATCATCAGTTCGTTCTATGACGATGATTTTAGTCTGCAGCCAATGTGTTTATTAATTCATCTATTTACAACATATCTACATGTGTTTGTTTAAGACCGACTGGATTAAATAGGACACAATAGCTAGTAAACGTTCTATGACACAATGTTGACTTTAGTTGCAGCCAGTTTGTTAATTAACTCATATATTTACAACATATCTACATGTGTTTGTTTAAGACCGACTGGATTAAATAGGACCCAATAGCTAGTATCGTTCTATTACCCACTGTTGACTTTAGTCCGCAACCAGTTTGTTAATTAACTCATATGTTTATAACATATCTACATGTGTATGTTTAAGACCGACTGGATTAAGTACGACTCAATAGCTAGTATCGTTCTATGACCCACTGTTGACTTTAGTCTGCATCGAATGTGTTTATTAACTCATCTATTTACAACATATCTTCATTGGTTTCCTTAAGTCCGTGTGGATTAAATAGATCCAATAACAATTATCGTTCTATGACCCACTGTTGACTTTAGTCTGCAACCAGTTTGTTAATTAACTCATATGTTTATAACATATCTACATGTGTATGTTTAAGACCGACTGGATTAAGTACGACTCAATAGCTAGTATCGTTCTATGACCCACTGTTGACTTTAGTCTGCATCCAATGTGTTTATTAACTCATCTATTTACAACATATCTTCATTGGTTTCCTTAAGTCCGTGTGGATTAAATAGATCCAATAACAATTATCGTTCTATGACCCACTGTTGACTTTAGTCTGCAGCCAGTTTATTAATTAACTCATATGTTTATAACATATCTACATGTGTATGTTTAAGACCGACTGGATTAAGTACGACTCAATAGCTAGTATCGTTCTATGACCCACTGTTGACTTTAGTCTGCATCCAATGTGTTTATTAACTCATCTATTTACAACATATCTTCATTGGTTTCTTTAAGACCGAATGGATTAAATAGGACCCAATAGCTAGTATCGTTCTATGACCCACTGTTAACTTTAGTCTGCAACCTGTTTGTTAATTAACTCATATATTTACAACATATCTACATGTGTTTGTTTAAGACCGACTGGATTAAATAGGACCCAATAGCTAGTATCGTTCTATGACCCACTGTTGACTTTAGTCTGCAG
>NW_013680183.1:2987-5682 GCF_000517525.1 Limulus polyphemus
CTGCAGACTAAAGTCAACAGTGGGTCATAGAACGATACTAGCTATTGGGTCCTATTTAATCCAGTCGGTCTTAAACAAACACATGTAGATATGTTGTAAATATATGAGTTAATTAACAAACAGGTTGCAGACTAAAGTTAACAGTGGGTCATAGAACGATACTAGCTATTGGGTCCTATTTAAGCCAGTCGGTCTTAAATAAACACGTGTAGATATGTTGTAAATATACGAGTTAATAAACACATTGTCTGCAGACTAAAGTCAACAGTGGGTCATAGAACGATACTAGCTATTGGGTCCTATTTAATCCAGTCGGTCTTAAACAAACACGTGTAGATATGTTGTAAATAGATGAGTTAATAAACACATTGTCTGCAGACTAAAGTCAACAGTGGGTCATAGAACGATACTAGCTATTGGATCCTATTTAATCTAGTCGGTCTAAAACAAACACATGTAGATATGTTGTAAATAGATGAGTTAATAAACACATTGGGTGCAGATTAAAGTCAACAGTGGGTCATAGAACGATACTAGCTATTGGGTCTTATTTAATCCAGTCGGTCTTAAACAAACACGTGTAGATATGTTGTAAATATATGAGTTAATTAACAAACTGGCTACAGACTAAAGTCAACAATGGGTCAGAGAACGTTACTAGCTAATGGGTCCTATTTAATCAAGTCGGTCTTAAACAAACACATGTAGATATGTTGTAAATGTATGAGTTAATTAATAAACTGGCTGCATACTAAAGTCAACCGTGGGTCATAGAATGACACAACCTATTGGGTCCTATTTAATCCAGTCGGTCTTAAACAAACACATGTATATATGTTGTAAATATATGAGTTAATTAACAAACTGGTTGCAGACTAAAGTCAACAGTGGGTCATAGAACGATAATTGTTATTGGATCTATTTAATCCATTCGGACTTGAGGAAACCAATGAAGATATGTTGTAAATAGATGAGTTAAAATCACATTGTCTGCAGACTAAAGTCAACAGTGGGTCATAAAACTATACTAGCTATTGGGTCCTATTTAATCCAGTCGGTCTTAAACAAACACATGTAGATATGTTGTAAATATATGAGTTAATTAACAAACTGGTTGCAGACAAAAGTCAACAGTGGGTCATAGAACGATAATTGTTATTGGATCTATTTAATCCACTCGGACTTGAGGAAACCAATGAAGATATGTTGTAAACAGATGAGGTAACAAACACATTGTCTGCAAACTAAAGTCAACAGTGGGTCATAGAACGATACTAGCTATTGGGTCCTATTTAATCCAGTCGGTCTTAAACAAACACATGTAGATATGTTGTAAATATATGAGTTAATTAACAAACTGGTTGAAGACTAAAGTCAACAGTGGGTCATAGAACATAGGACCCAATAGCTAGTATCCCAGTTTGTTAATTAACTCATATATTTACAACATATCTACACGTGTTTGTTTAAGACCGACTGGATTAACTACAGACTAAAGTCAACAGTGGGTCATAGAACGATACCAACTGTTGGGTCAAATTTAATCCAGTCGGTCTTAAACAAACACATGTAGATATGTTGTAAATATATGATTTAATTAACAAACTAGCTGCAGACTAAAGTCAACAGTGGGTCATAGAACGATAATTGTTATTGGATCTATTTAATCCACTCGGACTTAATGAAACTAATGAAGATATGTTGTAAATAGATGAGTTAATAAACACATTGGCTGCAGACTAAAGTCAACAGTTGGTCATAGAACGATACTAGCTATTGGGTCCTATTTAATCCAGTCGGTCTTAAACAAACACATGTAGATATGTTGTAAATATATGAGTTAATTTACACATTGGCTGTAGACTAAAGTCAACAGTGGGTCATAGAACGATAATTGTTATTGGATCTTTTTAATCCACTCGGACTTGAGGAAACCAATGAAGATATGTTGTAAATAGATGAGTTAATAAACACATTGTCTGCAGATTAAAGTCAACAGTGGGTCATAGAACGATACTAGCTATTGGGTCCTATTTAATCCAGTCGGTCTTAAACAAACACATGTAGATATGTTGTAAATATATGAGTTAATTAACAAACAGACTGCAGACTAAAGTCAACAGTGGGTCATAGAACGATACTAGCTATTGGGTCCTATTTAATCCAGTCGGTCTTAAACAAACAACTGGAGATATGTTGTAAATATATGAGTTAATTAACAAACTGGTTGCAGACTAAAGTCAACACTGGATCATAGAAAGATAATTGTTATTGGATCTATTTAATCCACTCGGACTTGAGGAAACCAGTGAAGATATGTTGTAAATAGATGAGTTAATAAACACATTGTCTGCAGATTAAAGTCAACAGTTGGTCGTACATAGAACGATACTAGCTATTGGGTCCTATTTAATCCAGTCAGTCTTAAACAAACACATTTAGATATGTTGTGAATATATGTGTTAATAAACACATTGTCTGCAGACTAAAGTCAACAGTGGGTCATAGAACGATACTAGCTATTGGGTCCTATTTAATCCAGTCGGGTCTTAAACAAACACATGTAGATATATTGTGAATATATGAGTTAATAAACACATTGTCTGCAGACTAAAGTCAACAGTGGGTCATAGAACGATACTAGCTATTGGGTCCTATTTAATCCAGTTGGTCCAAAACAAACACATGTAGATAT
>NW_013680184.1:0-2502 GCF_000517525.1 Limulus polyphemus
GTCTTTCTGTTCTGTCACGTAGATTTGTAAAAACATTTAGGTGGTTGGTCTTTGTGTTCTGTCACTTGGATTTGTGAAAACATTTAGGTGGTTGGTCTTTCTGTTCTGTCACTTGGATTTGTAAAAATATTTAGGTGGTTTGATTTTTGTGTTCTGTCACGTGGATTTGTGAAAACATTTAGGTGGTTGGTTTTTGTGTTCTGTCACGTGAATTTGTGAAAACATTTAGGTGGTTGATCTTTTTTGTTCTGTCACGTGGATTTGTAAGTGCATTTAGGTGGTTTGATTTTTGTGTTCTGTCACGTGGATTTGTAAGTGCATTCTGAATAAGTGTAAAAAAGATAATAGCTGATCAACTAAACATTTGACTAACCATGAGGACAAGTAGTAACCTTTAAATTATAGATCTGCTATATTTGTGAAATAATTAGTAAAGGTTATACGAAACGGCGATATCGTTGTACATAGTAAAACAAAAAGCAGCCTTTACTTAATTGTGTTATACGAAACGTTTTTGATAAGTTTTGGAACTGTCTACATATTAAAAAACTCGAATATAGTTGTCTTAGAATAAACTGTAAACAAACAAACAACTTTCTGTTCATACTCAGTTCGTTTGGAAAACAGTATGAACAACAAAGTTCGACTGGCAAACGAACCAATTTGAGTCCACCTGAAGAGGAGGTTTCGGTTCGTTTCGTAAAAAAACTGGATTTCTTTTCGTTTTTTTCGGCAAGTTTGTACACAAGACATGTATGAACAACTAACACATTCATCAAAGCAAACTAACTGAACTGAGGCCGTTTGAAACGAATCCAGTGTAAGTACATATAAGTTACTTGAAGTAAGCCTTCCTTACCTGATGAACCAGTCAGTGTTCAGGGAATATGCTGTAAACTTGAACTATGACTCGTGTCACAAGACCACTCGGCTGACCACATACGTTTTGGTATTTGTTGTGAAACGACTCATTGGCGTTTCTATTTGTAGGTAATTTTTGTTTTACCTCAAAAATTTCTACTGTAAATCGTAACGTTTTGTAAATTCTAAATGTGATGATTAAGTTAATTATGTATTAGCAAAAAAAAAAGGGTCTCAACATTGTAAGAAAAATCTAGCGTTTTATATTGTATTTCAAAGTGAACTGAAATGTTTTGTAGAAAAATCTAGCGTTATATTTTAACAAGATATTTGATATTCGAACAGATGGTACCTGATAACAGCCTGATGCGTGTGATATAAAATCTGTTTTGAAACATTACGTTGGTGACTTGATTTGTTTTACAGAAAATCGTACATTCAGAATACACGTCATCAGATCACAGTACTTTTGACTTATACAGGAGAAACACATGTTTTACATTTCTGGTTGGAGTTTCTCTAGAGTTAAATTATACGCGTCTGTGATACCTGACCAGATAGTATAATATGTTTGTATATCAAGGTTTGTTTTACATTTCTGGTTGGAGTTTCTCTAGAGTTAAATTATACGCGTCTGTGATATCTGACCAGATAGTATAATATGTTTGTATATCAAGGTTTGTTTTACATTTCTGGTTGGAGTTTCTCTAGAGTTAAATTATACGCGTCTGTGATACCTGACCAGATAGTATAATATGTTTGTATATTAAGGTTTGTTTTGGTTGTTTTTTAGCACAAACCTACATAAAGGGCTATCTGTATTCTGTTTACTACGTGTATCGAAACCACATTTTAGCATTGTAAGCCTGCAGACTGTGCCACTGGGGGATTACATCTTCAGAAACTCTTTTTTAAAACGCTTTATTATATATTTTTTGTTTTCTAAATCCTGATACTATCGACTTTAATTTACATAAAATGTTTTGTATAGATAGCTTAATAACCTCTAGGTAAGAAACATTAGACGTAATTAGAGTTAAATCAGCCCTTTTGACGCTACATACATAATAACAAATTCGATACAAGTTTGAACAGTCATAAGGAAAACTAAAACGTTTTCGTGTGTACATACCGAATTGTAATTAGTTAATGCATGTTTGCTTAAGATATATATTATATATACTAAGTGAATACATTAACTTAAGCATGAAAAACATTCATTGGTCAGATTGTGATGCGTAAGCAACAGAATTACGTGTAACACCAAAGTAATGTGTAACCAAAAGGTAATGTGGAACAATAAACTAATGTGAAACCAACAAGTGGCGTAACAATACAGTAATACGTAACAATACAGTAATATGTAACAATACAGTAATATGTAACAATACAGTAATGTGTAACAATACAATAATGTGTAACAATACAATAATGTGTAACAATACAGTAATTTGTAACAATACAGTAATATGTAACAATACAGTAATATGCAACAATACAGTAACATGTAACAATACAGTAATTTGTAACAATACAGTAATATGTAACAATACAGTAATATGTAACAATACAGTAATATGCAACAATACAGTAACATGTAACAATACAGTAATATGTAACAATACAGTAATATGTAACAAT